>NW_027140440.1:0-32500 GCF_036365525.1 Heterodontus francisci
TTTCTCCTCCACCAACCCCTCCCTCCCCCTCTTCATTCCCCCCCACCACCCCTCCCTCCCTCTCTTCATTCCCCTCCACCACACCCTCCCTCCCCCTCTTCATTCCCCTCCTCCACCCCTCACTCCCCCTATTCATTCCATTCCAACTCCCCCTCCCTCCATTCCTCTCCACCTCCCCTCCCTCCCCCTCTTCATTCCCCTCCACCACCCCCTCCCTCCCCTCTTTATTCCCCTCCACCTCCCCCTCCCTCCCCCTCTTCATTCACCTCCACCTGCCCCTCCCTCCCCCTCTTCATTCTCCTCCACCACCCCCTCCCTCCCCCTCTTCTTTCTCCTCCACCAACCCCTCCCTCCCCCTCTTCATTCCCCTCCACCACCCCTCCCTCCCTCTCTTCATTCCCCTCCACCACACCCTCCCTCCCCCTCTTCATCCCCCTCCACCTCCCCCTCCCTCCCCCTCTTCATTTTCCTCCACCTCCCCCTCCCTCCCCCTCCCTCCCCCTCTTCATTCTCCTCCACCTCCCCCTCCCTCTCCCTCTTCATTGCCCTCCACCCCCCTCCCCCCTCTTCATTCC
The DNA here is from genome assembly GCF_036365525.1 of Heterodontus francisci. Taxonomy (NCBI): domain Eukaryota; kingdom Metazoa; phylum Chordata; class Chondrichthyes; order Heterodontiformes; family Heterodontidae; genus Heterodontus; species Heterodontus francisci. The sequence goes on from NW_027140440.1 coordinate 576, forward strand.
CCTCCACCTCTACCTCCCTGCCCCTCTGCATTCCCTTCCACCACCCCCTCCCGCCCCCTTCATTCCCCTCCACCTCCCCTCCCCCCTCTTCATTCCCCTCCACCACCCCCTCCCTCCCCCTCTTATTTCCCCTCCACCTTCCCCTCCCTCCCCCTCTTCATTCCCCCCACATTTCCCTCCCTCCCCCTCTTCATTCCCCTCCTCCTCCCGCCCCCTCTTCATTCCCCTACCCTCTCCCCCACTCCCTTCCCCCACTCCCTTCCACTCTCCCCTCCGCCAATCTCGCACTCTCTCCTTCTTCCACACTCCTCCTCCCACTTTCCCCCTCCTTTCTGACCATTGCCCTCCCCCACTCTCCTCTCAAACTCCCCTCCCCACTCTCTGCCACACTCCCCCTCCCCATCCCCCACTCCCCTCCCCAACTTCCTTCCACACTACCCTCTCCCTCCCCTCACACTCCCCTCCCCCTAACACTCCCCTCCCCCTCAACATTACACACCCTCCCCTTCCCCTCTCCTATTTCCCCACTCCCCATCCTCCACTCTACTTCTGCATTCCCCACTCACCTCCCCTCTCATTCTGCCATTCCCCTCAACGCACCCCTCCCCCACTCATCCCCGGTCCCCACTCCCCTTTCCCCTCCCACATCCCACTTCCCTCTCTCACTCCTATCGTCCACTCCAGGCCCCCACTCCTCACTTCGCTCCCCTACACCCCTTGTTCGCATCCTCTCCCGCTCAGACCTGGTCTCCCTCCACACTGCCCTCCCTCTCACATCCCCCACTTCCACTCCCACACTCCCTCTCACACACACCCATCCGCCACTCCCCTCCATCTGCCCTACCCTCAAAACCCTCTCCCCCACTACCTTGCTCCACTACCCTCCGCCACTACCCACCCCACTCGGTCAACTCCCCTCCCCCACTCCCTTCTCTCCCGTCCCTCGTCCCCCACTCCCCTTCCCCACTCCCCACACCTCCACCTCCCCTGCCAAACACCCATCCCAACTCCTCTGCCGACTCACCTTCACCCCCGCCCCTCCCCCGCTCCCCTCGCCCATACCCCTGCCCCTCTACCTCCCCCCAACACCCTGCACCAAATCCCCTCCCTCACAACCCTCCCAACCCCACCTCACCCCCACTCCCGTGCCCCTAAGCCCTACCCACTCCCAGCTCTCCTGTCCCCCTCCCCCAATCCCCTCCCTCTCCTCCCCACTCCACTTCCTCCCATCTCCCACTTCTCTCCCTCCCCTACCATTACCCCGCCCCACTTCCAAACACCCCTCCCCTACTCCCGTCCTCCTCCACCCCACTCCACTCCCCACTCCCATCCTCCACTACCGCCCCCCACTCCCCTCCCCCTTCCCTCCCACTCTGCCCTCCCCAACTCTCCCCACACTCCCCTCCCCCACTCGCGTCCCGCACTCACCCTAACCCTAACCCACTCTCGTTCCCCTACATCCTCATTCCACCTCTCCCTCCCCCACATCCCTGCCCCTCCCCCACATGCCTCCCCACCCCCTCCCCTCCACTCCCCTCACACTCCCAACTGCAAATCCCCTCCTCCATTCCCCTAACTACCCTCTCCCCACTCCACTCCCCTCACTCCCCAACCCCTCCTCTCACTCCTGTCCCCAAACCCCTCCCCCCACTCCCTTCGCCCACCCCTCCCCCACTTCTCCCCCACTCCTCCCACACTTCCCTCCTCCAACCCTCCCCCACTACCCCCGCACTCCTCCCCCACTCCTCCCACTCCCAACTCCAAATCCCCTCACCCACTCTGCTAACTCCGCGCTGCACTCCCCTAACGTCCCTCTGCCCACTCTATTCCCCCTCTTCCCTCCCTCCCCAACCCCTCCCCTCACTCCTGTCCCCAGTCCCCTCCCCCCACTCCCCTCCCCCACTCCGCCCCCACTCCCCTCCCCCACTCCTCCCTACTCCCCTCCCCCACTCCCCTTCCTCAAACCGCTCCCCCAGCCTCTCCCCTCCCCAAGAGCTCCCCTCCCCCACTACTCTCCCCCACTCACCTACCCCACTCCCCACTCCCCTCCCATTTCCCTCCCCACTCTCACTTCCCCCACGCCCCTCCTCCACTGCCCTCGTACATTCCCCTCCTCAGTCCACTGCCCTCCGCACTCACCCTCTCCAACACCTCTCCCCCACTCTCCTCCCCCTCCTTAACCCAATTTACTATCCCACCCACTCCATTCACTCACTCCCTTACCCGTCCCCTCCCCATTCCTCTCCCCTTCCACTCCCCACCCCTCCTCTCCCCACTTCTCTCCCCCACTCCTCTTCCCCACTCCTCTCCCCCACTCCTCTCCCCCACTCCTCTCCCCATCCTCTCCCCACCCCTCCACTCGCCCACTCCCCTCCCCCATTTCCCTCCCCACTCATCTTCCCACTCATCTCCCATCCCTCAATCCCCTCCCCCACTTTCCTCCTCCACACCCGCTGCCCCCATTGCCCTCCCCTCCGCGACTCCCTTCACCTCTCACATCTCCCTCCCCTCACAGCCCCCTACTCCACTCCGCTTCCTCTCCTACATCTCCCACCGCCCTTCCCTCCCCCACCCCTTCCCAACTCCCCTCCTTTCCCCTACCCCACCTCACACACTCACTCCAATTTTCCCACTCGCCTTCCCCCATTCCCCTTTCCTAGTCCCTCCCTAACTCCCACTTCTCTCACCCAGTCCCGTCTCCCATTCCCCTCCCCCACTCCCTCACCTCACCCACTCCTCTCCCGCACACCCCTCCAGCAGAACCCTCCCCACCCCAATCCACTCCCACTCCCCTCCCCCACCCCCGAACTCCCCTCCTCTTCCCCACTCCATTCCCCCACTCCCTTCCCTCTCCGACCCCTCCCTCACTCCTCTCCCCACTCCCCTCCCTCACTCCCCTCCCTCCCCAACCCTTACCCCCCCCAACCCCTCCCTCACGCCCCTCCCCAACTCCCCTCCCCAACACACCTCTCCCACTCCCCTCCCCCACTCCCCTCCCCCACTCTTCTGCCAATCCCACCACTCCTCCCCGACTTGCCACACTCCCTACCCCAACCCCTCCCACACTCCCCTCCTCACCCTCCTCTCCTGCCCAACACCCCAACCCCTCCCCCACTCCCCTCCCCGCTCCCCTCCCCAATCCCCTCCCCTAACCCCCAACTCTGCGCTCCCCCACTCCTCTCCATCTCTCCCATCTTTGCTCTCTCACTCCCCTCCTAATATCCTTGCCACATCTCCATCCCCCACCCCCCTGCCACATCCCCTACTCCCTCACTCACATCCTCCACGCCACTCCCCACCACCCTCTCCCAATTCCACTCACCCTCCCCCAATCCCACTCCCCTCCCTCCAATCCCACTCACCTTCCCCCAATCCCACGCACCCTCCCCCAATACCACTCGCACTCCCCCAAGACCACTCACCCTCTCCCACTCCACTCCCCCACTCCCATCCCCCTCTTCCCTCCCTCACCCCCTTCAACACCTATCTCACCACTTCCCTCCCTTCCCCACGCCCCTCATGACTCCCCTCCCCTTTCCACTTCCCCAATTCACACATTCACTCCCCTCATCCTCCTCACTCACCTCCACCTCCCCTCTCCCATTGCCCTCTCCACTCCCCTCCCCACTCCCCACCCCCATTCCCTTCCCCCACCCCCAGTCCCTTTCCCCTCTCCTCCCCAATACCCCATCACCTACCCCCTCCCCTCTCCTCCCCAACAACCTCCCACTTACCCCTCCACTCTCCTCCCCAACACCCCCTCCCCCTCAACTCCCCTCCCCCAATCCCCTCTCCACTCCCCTCCCCCTCCCCCACTACCCTCCCCATTCCCTTCCCCTCCCCCTCCCCTCCCCCTCCCCCACCCCCCACCACAACGCCCTTCCCCCTCAACATGCCCACTCTATTCCCCCACTCCCTTCCCTCTCCCCTTCCCCCTTCCCCCTCCCCAATCCCCTACACAACACCCACCCCCTACTTCTCATCGGCTTCCGCCACTCCCCTCCGCCACACCCATCTTTCACTGCCCTCCCCCACTACCCTACACCTCCCCCACTACCCTCCTCGAGTCCCCTTCCCCACTGCCCTGTCCACTCGCCTCCTTTCCCCACTCCACTCCCGTCTCCCCTCCCGCACCACACGCTGCACACTCACCTGCATCTCCCACTTCCCTCCCCCTCCCCACTCCCCTACTCCCCCTCCCCTGCCACTCTCCCCTCCCCTGCCCTTCCCGTCCCACATCCCCCTCCCCACTCCATTCCCAAACTCCCCTTCCCCCTCCACCTCCCCCACTCCAAGCCCCCATTCCCCACCCATCCCCCACTCCACCACTTTCCTCGCTCGCTCCCATCCACCACTACACTCCCCACTCCTCTTTAACCTCCCCTACACCCCTTCACTTACCACACTCTCCCCCTCACATACCCTCTCTCTCCCCCTCACATCCCCTCTCCCTCCCCACAACCCTCCCTCTGCCCCACTCACTCTCCCCCACTCCCCTAACTCCCCTCCCTGTTCCCTGCACTCCATCCCACTGCCCTCCTTTATTCCCTTACTGCTCCCCCTCTATCACTCCCATCCCCCTCCCCGCCCTTCCCCCTCCCTCCCCACTCTATTCCCCCACTCCCTTCCATCTCCCCTTCCCCCTTCCGCCTTACCCCCTCCCCAATCCCTTCCACAACACCCACCCCCTACTTCTCATCGGCCTCCCCCACTCCTCTCCGCCATTCCCATCTTTCACTACCCTCCCCCAGTACCCTTACCCACTACCCTCCCCCACTACCCCACACCTCCCCCACTACCCTCCGCGAGTCCCCTTCTCCACTGCCCTGTCCACTCCCCTCCTTTCCTCACTCCACTCCCCTCCCTCCCCCTCCCCACCACACTCTGCACACTCACTCCCGTCTCCCATTCCCTACCCCTCCCCACTCCCCCTCTCCCCTACTCCCCTTCCCCTGCATCACTCCCCTTAACTTCACACATCCCCCTCCTCCACTCACATCCTCACTCCACTCCCCCACTCCAAGACCCCATTCCCCACTCCCTCCCCCACTCCACTACTCTCCTGCCTCACTCCCATCCGCCACTCCACTCCTCACTCCTCTCTCCCCTCCCGTACACCCTTTCACTCACCACCCTCTCCCCCTCATATCCCCTCTCCCTCCCCACAACCCTCCCCCTGCCCCACTCACCCTCCCCCAGTCCCCTAACTTTGCACCCCCACTCTCCAACTCCCCTCCCTGTTCCCTGCACCCCACCCCACTTCCCTCCCTTATTCCCTTCCTGCTCCCCCTCTACCACTCCCATCCCCCTCCCTGCCCTTCCCCCTCCCCTTCCCCACTCTATTCCCCCACTCCCTTCCCTCTCCCCTTCTCCCCCTCCCCAATCCCCTCCACCACTCACCTACCCTACTCCTCATTGGCTAACCCCATTTCCTTCCGCCACTCACCTCCCCCACTACCATCCACCTACCCCGTTACCCTCCACGAGTCCCCTTCCCCACATCCCTTCTCCACTGCCCTACCAACTCCCCTCCCTTCCCCACACCCCTCTTCCGTCTTCTAACCAACACTGCAAACTCACTCCCATTTCCCACTCCACTCTCACTGCCACCTTGCACATTCCTCTCCCTGCTCCCCTCACCCTCCCCTGCCCAGTCCCCTCCCCTACTCCCCTCCCCAACCCCCTGCACTCCCCTCCCACACTCCCCACTCTCCTCCCTCACTCGCATCCTCCACTCTAGTTCCTACTCCTCTCTCCCGTCCCCTTTACCGCCCACTCACCACCCTCTCCCCTCACACTCCCTCTCACTCCCCACTACCCTCCCCCAATCCCACTCACCCTCCCCCACTCTCCCTCCCCCGTGCCGCTTCTGCTCTGCCCTCCCCCTCCCTCACGCCCCATCCCCAATCCCTTCCCCACACCTTTCCCCCAGTCCCATCAACCCTTCCCTCACCTTCCCCCTCACGCAACACCCCCTCCTACACTCCCCAGCACCTCCCCACTCCTCTTCTGCCTCCCTTCCCTTACCCCCAACCTCCACTACCCTCCCCCACTCCCCTCTCCACTCCCCTCCCCCACTGCCCACTCCCATTCCGCTCCCCGCACCCCTCCCTCCTCCCCTCCCGTCTCCCACTCCCCTTCCCCTCCCCCACTCCCCTCCCACACTTCTGTCCCCTATTACCCTCACCCACACCGCTCCCCCTCCCCCTCCTTCATTCCGCTTCACCACTCCCCCACTCTCCTCCCTCACTCCCATCCTCCACTCCACTCCCAACTCCACTCTACCCTACCGTACACTTCCCACTCACCTCCTTCTCCCCCTCACACTCCTTCTCCTTCCCCACTCCCATCCCCGAATCCCACTGCCCCTCCCCCACTCACATCACCCTCCCCTCCCTCACTCCCCGCTCCACTACCGCACTCCCCTCCCCACTCCACTTCTCAACTCTCATCCCTCACTTCCATACTTCACTCCCCTCCCCACTCCCCTCATCCACACCCCTCACCTACTCCACTCACCCCTCCCCCACTCCTCACTCTCCACTCCCCTCCCCACTTGCCTATCTGCCTCGCCCACTCCATTTCCCCCACTCCCCTCCACAACTCCCCCTCCCTCACTCCCCTCCCCCATTGCCCTCCCCACCACCCTCCCCCACTCCTCTCCCACAATCCGCTCATCCCTACCCCACTCCTCACTCCGCTCTACCCTCCTCAACACCGCACCCCTCACTCTCCTCCCTCACTACCCTCCCTAACTCCTCACCCCCTCTCCCTCCCCACTCCCTTCCCGCACTCCACACTCCCCTCCCCCACTCCCCACTCCTCACTCCCCTGTCCTCACTCTCCATTCCCCTCACCTCCCCCTCCACTCACCCACTCCCCTCTACCCTCCCCCACTATCCTCCCCACTACCCTCCCTTACTCCTCTCCCCCACTCCCCCCCGCACTCCCCCTCCCCGACAAGGCCCTGCCCCTCTATCACTCCACTCCTACACACCCCACCACCTCCCCACTCCCCCACTCACCCACTCCTCACTCCCCACTCCACTCCCCACTCCCCGACTCCTCACTCCCCACTCCCCGACTCCTCACTCCCCACTCCCCCACTCACCTCTCTCCCACTCTCCACTCCTCACTCCCCACTCCACTCCCCACTCCTCACTCCCCTCCCCCACTCCCCTCACCGACTTACCACTCCCCTCCCAAACTACCCAATCCCCAATCCTCTCCCGCACTGCTCACTCCCCTCCCCCACTCCTCACTCCCCTCCCACAAACCCCACTCCCCTCACCCACTCCCCACTCCCCTCCCCCACTCCCAACTCCCCTCCCCCACACCCCACTCCTCACTCCCCTCTCCACTCCCCCACTCCCTACTACCCACTTCTCACTCCACTCCCCCACTCCCCACTTCTCACTCCCCACTTCTCACTCCCCACTCAACTCCCCACTCCCAACTCCCCACTCCCCACTCCTCACTCCCCACTCCTCACTCCCCAATCCACTCACTACTCCTCACTCCCCACACCATTCCCCACTCCCCCACTGCCCACTACTCACTCCCCACTCTACTCCTCACTCTCCACTCCCCTCACACACTCCCCTCTCAACCATCCCTTCCCCAACCCCACTCCCCACTCCTCACTCCACTCCCCACTCCATCACTCCCCACTCCTCTCTCCCCACATCACGCCCCACTACCCCACTGTCCACTCCTCACTCCCAACTCCACTTCCAACTCCACACTCCCCTCCCTACTCCTCATTCATGTCACCCACTCACCAGTCCCCTCCCCCACACCCCACCCCCCACACCCACTCCCCACTCCACATTCCCTCCCCGACTCCTCACTCCCCTCCCCCACTCCACACTCCCATCTCACAACCCCACTCCCCTACCCCACTCCCCACTCCCATCACCCACCCCCACCCCCACACCCCGCAACGCTCCTCCACACCCCTCTCCTCACTCCCCACTCCACTCCCCCACACCCCACTCCCCACCCCCAGTCCTCACTCCACTCCCCCATTCTCCACTACCCACTTCCCTCCCCCACTCTCCACTCCAGACTCAATTTCCCCCACTCTCCACTCCCCTATCCCACTCTAAACTCCCGTCCACCACTCCCCTCTCCCACTCTCCACTCCTCTCCCCCACCCCCCTCCCCCACTTCCCACCCCCACTCCTCATTGCCCTCCTTACCTCTCCCCACAACCACACCCACACACAATCCTTTCCCCACTCTCAGTCCTGCGCTCCCAACTCACCTCCCCACTCCCCACCCCCACTCCCCATCCTCACTCCCTTCCCTAGTCACATTCCCACTCTCCCACCCCCACTCCTCCTCCTCACTCCCCTCCCGCACTCTCCACGCCCCTCCCCCACTCCCCCTCCTCACTCCCCACTCCATTCCCCCACTCCCTTCCCCCACTCCCTTCCCCCACTCCCTTCCCCCACTCCACTCCCCCACTCCCCTCCCCAACTCCCCACTCACCTCCTCCAATCCCCACTCCTCACTCCCCACTCACATACAAGACACTCCAACTCCCCTCCCCAACTCCCAATTCCCCCACCCCTCTCACTCCCCACTCCCCACTCCCCTCCTCTACTCCCCTCCTCCACTCTTCCACTCCCAACTGACCTCCCACATGTCCCACACCCCTCCCCCAAAGCCCTCCCACTCCCCCTCTCTCCTCCCACTCCACAACTCTCCCCTCCCCTCCCCCACTCCACAACTCTCCCCTCCCCTCCCCCACTTGCCTCCTCTCCCCTCCCCTCCCCCACACGCCTCCTCTCCCCTCCCCTCTCCCACTCGCCTCCTCTCCCCTCCCCTCCCACACTTGCCTCCTCTCTCCTCCCCCACTACGCCTCCTCTCCCCTCCCCTCCCCCACACGCCTCCTCTCCCCTCCCCTCTCCCACTCGCCTCCTCTCCCCTCCCCTCCCACACTTGCCTCCTCTCTCCTCCCCCACTACGCCTCCTCTCCACTCCCCTCCCCCACACTTGCCTCCTCTCTCCTCCCCCACACGCCTCCTCTCCCCTCCCCTCTCCCACTCGCCTCCTCTCCCCTCCCCTCCCACACTTGCCTCCTCTCTCCTCCCCCACTACGCCTCCTCTCCACTCCCCTCCCCCACACTTGCCTCCTCTCTCCTCCCCCACTACGCCTCCTCTCCACTCCCCTCCCCCACACTTGCCTCCTCTCTCCTCCCCCACTACGCCTCCTCTCCACTCCCCTCCCCCACACTTGCCTCCTCTCTCCTCCCCCACTACGCTTCCTCTCCACTCTTCTCCGCCACTCCCCACTCCCGACTCAATTCCACCACTTCCCACTCTCCACTCTCGTCCCCCAATCTCCACTCCCGTACACTCCTCCCCCACTCCTTTCATCACTCCACTTTTCACTCCCCTATCCTTCACCCCTCCTCCACTCACCTCGACCTCTCCCCTCCACTCCCCTCCTCACCCCCACTACACTTCCATTTCCCCTATTCCTCACCCCTCACACACTCCCCTCCCCTCTCACCTCCACTCCCCTCTCCACTCCTCTTCCCACTTCGCTCCCCCACTCCCCTCCTCACTCCCCTCCTCTCCCATCCCCCACTCCCCTCCCCCACTGCCCTCCCCCACTCTCCACTCCTCACTCCAACTCCCCTTCGCCACAAGTCTGGATTGAATTGGCTATTTCCTGGTGTGTGAGTGGGACTCAGTACCACTCCAGCTGTTATTAAGTACTTTAGATAGGTCAGTTTTTGTCCAGTGTGTGCAGGAGGGTTTTCTGACAAAGTATGTAGACAGGCCAACCAGGGGCGATGCCACATTGGATTTGGTACTGGGTAATGAACCCGGCCAGGTGTTAGATTTAGATGTAGGTGAGCACTTTGGCGATAGTGATCACAATTCGGTTAGGTTTACCTTAGTGATGGGCAGGGACAGGTATATACAGCAGGGCAAAAATTATAGCTGGGGGAAAGGAAATTATGATGCGATTAGGCAAGATTTAGGATGCGTAGGATGGGGAAGGAAACTGCAGGGGATGGGCACAAACGAAATGTGGAGCTTATTCAAGGAGCAGCTACTGCGTGTCCTTGATAAGTATGTACCTGTCAGGCAGGGAGGAAGTTGTCGTGCGAGGGAGCCGTGGTTTACTAAAGAAGTTGAAGCGCTTGTCAAGAGGAAGAAGAAGGCTTATGTTAGGATGAGACGTGAAGGCTCAGTTAGGGCGCTTGAGAGTTACAAGCTAGCCAGGAAGGATCTAAAGGGAGAGCTAAGAAGAGCAAGGAGAGGACACAAGAAGTCATTGGTGGATCGGATCAGGGAAAACCCTAAGGCTTTCTATAGGTATATCAGGAATAAAAGAATGACTAGAGTTAGATTAGGGCCAATCAAGGATAGTAGTGGGAAGTTGTGTGTGGAATCAGAGGAGATAGGGGAAGTGTTAAATGAATATTTTGCGTCAGTATTTACAGTGGAGAATGAAAATTTTGTTGAGGAGAATACTGAGATTCAGGCTACTAGGCTCGATGGGATTGAGGTTCACAAGGAGGAGGTGTTAGCAATTTTGGAAAGTGTGAAAATAGATAAGTCCCCTGGGCCAGATGGGATTTATCCTAGGATTCTCAGGGAAGCTCGGGAGGAGATTGCAGAGCCTTTGTCCTTGATCTTTATGTCGTCATTGTCGACAGGAATAGTGCCGGAGGACTGGAGGATAGCAAATGTTGTCCTCTTGTTCAAGAAGGGGAGTAGAGACAGCCCTGGTAATTATAGACCTGTGAGCCTTACTTCGGTTGTGGGTAAAATGTTGGAAAAGGTTATAAGAGACAGGATTTATAATCATCTTGAAAATAATAAGTACATTAGAGATAGTCAGCACGGTTTTGTGAAGGGTAGGTCGTGCCTCACAAACCTTATTGAGTTTTTCGAGAAGGTGACCAAACAGGTGGATGAGGGTAAAGCCGTGGATGTGGTGTATATGGATTTCAGTAAGGCGTTTGATAAGGTTCCCCACGGTAGGCGATTGCAGAAGATACGGAGGTATGGGGTTGAAGGTGATTTAGAGATTTGGATCAGAAATTGGCTAGCTGAAAGAAGACAGAGGGTGGTGGTTGATGGCAAATGTTCATCCTGGAGTTTAGTTACTAGTGGTGTACCGCAAGGATCTGTTTTGGGGCCACTGTTGTTTGTCATTTTTATAAATGACCTGGAAGAGGGTGTAGAAGGGTGGGTTAGTAAATTTGAAGATGACACTAAGGTCGGTGGAGTTGTGGATAGTGCCGAAGGATGTTGTAGGTTACAGAGGGACATAGATAGGCTGCAGAGCTGGGCTGAGAGATGGCAAATGGAGTTTAATGCGGAAAAGTGTGAGGTGATTCACTTTGGAAGGAGTAACAGGAATGCAGAGTACTGGGCTAATGGGAAGATTCTTGGTAGTGTAGATGAACAGAGAGATCTTGGTGTCCATGTGCATAAATTCCTGAAGGTTGCTAACCAGGTTAATAGGGCTGTTAAGAAGGCATATGGTGTGTTAGCTTTTATTAGTAGGGGGATCGAGTTTCGGAGCCACGAGGTCATGCTGCAGCTGTACAAAACTCTGGTGAGACCGCACCTGGAGTATTGCGTGCAGTTCTGGTCACTGCATTATGGGAAGGATGTGGAAGCTTTGGAAAGGGTGCAGAGGAGATTTACTAGGATGTTGCCTGGTATGGAGGGAAGGTCTTACGAGGAAAGGCTGAGGGACTTGAGGTTGTTTTCGTTGGAGAGAAGGAGGAGGAGAGGTGACTTACTAGAGACATATAAGATAATCAGAGGGTTAGATAGGGTGGATAGTGAGAGTCTTTTTCCTCGGATGAGGATGGCAAACACGAGGGGACATAGCTTTAAGTTGAGGGGTGATAGATATAGGACAGATGTCAGAGGTCGTTTCTTTACTCAGAGAGTAGTAAGGGCGTGGAAAGACCTGCCTGCAGCAGTAGGAGACTCGCCAACGTTTAGGGCATTTAAGTGGTCATTGGATAGACATATGGATGAAAATGGAATAGTGTAGGTCAGATGGTTTCACAGGTCGGCGCAACACCGAGGGCCGAAGGGCCTGTACTGCGCTGTAATGTTCTCATTCTAAATTCGATTAGTGGTCTGGGTAGAATTGGCTCATTCCTGGTGGGTGAGTGGGGTTCAGTACCACCCCATCTGTTATTAATAGTGGTCTGGGTAGAATTGGCTCATTCCTGGTGGGTGAGTGGGGTTCAGTACCACTCCAACCGGTATTAATAGAAGCCTGTATTGAATTGGCTCATTCCTGGTGTGTGAGCGGGGCTCAGTACCACCCCATCTGTTATTAATAGTGGTCTGGGTAGAATTGGCTCATTCCTGGTGGGTGAGTGGGGTTCAGTACCACCCCATCTGTTATTAATAGTGGTCTGGGTAGAATTGGCTCATTCCTGGTGGGTGAGTGGGGTTCAGTACCACCCCATCTGTTATTAATAGTGGTCTGGGTAGAATTGACTCATTCCTGGTGGGTGAGTGGGGTTCAGTACCACTCCAGCCGGTATTAATAGAGGCCTGTATTGAATTGGCTCATTCCTGGTGTGTGAGTGGGACTCAGTACCACCCCATCTGTTATTAATAGAGGCCTGTATTGAATTGGCTCATTCCTGGTGTGTGAGTGGGACTCAGTACCACCCCATCTGTTATTAATAGTGGTCTGGGTAGAATTGGCTCATTCCTGGTGTGTGAGTGGGACTCAGTACCACCCCATCTGTTATTAATAGTGGTCTGGGTAGAATTGGCTCATTCCTGGTGTGTGAGTGGGACTCAGTACCACCCCATCTGTTATTAATAGTGGTCTGGGTATAATTGGCTCATTCCTGGTGGGTGAGTGGGACTCAGTACCACCCCATCTGTTATTAATAGTGGTCTGGGTAGAATTGGCTCATTCCTGGTGGGTGAGTGGGACTCAGTACCACTCCATCTGTTATTAATAGTGGTCTGGGTAGAATTGGCTCATTCCTGGTGGGTGAGTGGGGTTCAGTACCACTCCAGCCGGTATTAATAGAAGCCTGTATTGAATTGGCTCCATCCTGGTGTGTGAGTGGGACTCAGTACCACCCCATCTGTTATTAATAGTGGTCTGGGTAGAATTGGCTCATTCCTGGTGGGTGAGTGGGACTCAGTACCACCCCATCTGTTATTAATAGTGGTCTGGGTAGAATTGGCTCATTCCTGGTGGGTGAGTGGGGTTCAGTACCACTCCAGCCGGTATTAATAGAAGCCTGTATTGAATTGGCTCATTCCTGGTGTGTGAGCGGGGCTCAGTACCACCCCATCTGTTATTAATAGTGGTCTGGGTAGAATTGGCTCATTCCTGGTGGGTGAGTGGGGTTCAGTACCACTCCAGCCGGTATTAATAGAAGCCTGTATTGAATTGGCTCCATCCTGGTGTGTGAGTGGGACTCAGTACCACCCCATCTGTTATTAATAGTGGTCTGGGTAGAATTGGCTCATTCCTGGTGGGTGAGTGGGACTCAGTACCACTCCATCTGTTATTAATAGTGGTCTGGGTAGAATTGGCTCATTCCTGGTGGGTGAGTGGGGTTCAGTACCACTCCAGCCGGTATTAATAGAAGCCTGTATTGAATTGGCTCATTCCTGGTGTGTGAGCGGGGCTCAGTACCACCCCATCTGTTATTAATAGTGGTCTGGGTAGAATTGGCTCATTCCTGGTGTGTGAGTGGGGTTCAGTACCACCCCATCTGTTATTAATAGTGGTCTGGGTAGAATTGGCTCATTCCTGGTGGGTGAGTGGGGTTCAGTACCACTCCAGCCGGTATTAATAGAAGCCTGTATTGAATTGGCTCATTCCTGGTGTGTGAGCGGGGCTCAGTACCACTCCATCTGTTATTAATAGTGGTCTGGGTAGAATTGGCTCATTCCTGGTGTGTGAGTGGAGTTCAGTACCACTCCAGCCGGTATTAATAGTGGTCTGGGTAGAATTGGCTCATTCCTGGTGTGTGAGTGGGACTCAGTACCACTCCATCTGTTATTAATAGAAGTCTGTATTGAATTGGCTCATTCCTGGTGTGTGAGTGGGACTCAGTACCACTCCATCTGTTATTAATAGAAGTCTGTATTGAATTGGCTCATTCCTGGTGTGTGAGTGGGACTCAGTACCACTCCAGCCGGTATTAATAGTGGTCTGGGTAGAATTGGCTCATTCCTGATGTGTGAGTGGGACTCAGTACCACTTCATCTGTTATTAATAGTGGTCTGGGTAGAATTGGCTCATTCCTGGTGTGTGAGCGGGGCTCAGTACCACCCCATCTGTTATTAATAGTGGTCTGGGTAGAATTGGCTCATTCCTGGTGGGTGAGTGGGGTTCAGTACCACCCCATCTGTTATTAATAGTGGTCTGGGTAGAATTGGCTCATTCCTGATGTGTGAGTGGGACTCAGTACCACTTCATCTGTTATTAATAGTGGTCTGGGTAGAATTGGCTCATTCCTGGTGTGTGAGCGGGGCTCAGTACCACCCCATCTGTTATTAATAGTGGTCTGGGTAGAATTGGCTCATTCCTGGTGGGTGAGTGGGACTCAGTACCACCCCATCTGTTATTAATAGTGGTCTGGGTAGAATTGGCTCATTCCTGATGTGTGAGTGGGGTTCAGTACCACTCCAGCCGGTATTAATAGAAGCCTGTATTGAATTGGCTCATTCCTGGTGTGTGAGCGGGGCTCAGTACCACCCCATCTGTTATTAATAGTGGTCTGGGTAGAATTGGCTCTTTCCTGGTGGGTGAGTGGGGTTCAGTACCACCCCATCTGTTATTAATAGTGGTCTGGGTAGAATTGGCTCATTCCTGGTGGGTGAGTGGGGTTCAGTACCACTCCAGCCGGTATTAATAGAAGCCTGTATTGAATTGGCTCATTCCTGGTGTGTGAGTGGGACTCAGTACCACCCCATCTGTTATTAATAGAGGCCTGTATTGAATTGGCTCATTCCTGGTGTGTGAGTGGGACTCAGTACCACCCCATCTGTTATTAATAGTGGTCTGGGTAGAATTGGCTCATTCCTGGTGTGTGAGTGGGACTCAGTACCACCCCATCTGTTATTAATAGTGGTCTGGGTAGAATTGGCTCATTCCTGGTGGGTGAGTGGGACTCAGTACCACTCCATCTGTTATTAATAGTGGTCTGGGTAGAATTGGCTCATTCCTGGTGGGTGAGTGGGGTTCAGTACCACTCCAGCCGGTATTAATAGAAGCCTGTATTGAATTGGCTCATTCCTGGTGTGTGAGTGGGACTCAGTACCACTCCATCTGTTATTAATAGAGGCCTGTATTGAATTGGCTCATTCCTGGTGTGTGAGTGGGACTCAGTACCACCCCATCTGTTATTAATAGTGGTCTGGGTAGAATTGGCTCATTCCTGGTGGGTGAGTGGGACTCGGTACCACCCCATCTGTTATTAATAGTGGTCTGGGTACAATTGGCTCATTCCTGGTGTGTGAGTGGGACTCAGTACCACTCCAGCTGGTATTAATAGTGGTCTGGGTAGAATTGGCTCATTCCTGGTGGGTGAGTGGGGTTCAGTACCACTCCAGCCGGTATTAATAGAAGCCTGTATTGAATTGGCTCATTCCTGGTGTGTGAGTGGGACTCAGTACCACCCCATCTGTTATTAATAGTGGTCTGGGTAGAATTGGCTCATTCCTGGTGTGTGAGTGGGACTCAGTACCATCCCATCTGTTATTAATAGTGGTCTGGGTATAATTGGCTCATTCCTGGTGGGTGAGTGGGACTCAGTACCACCCCATCTGTTATTAATAGTGGTCTGGGTAGAATTGGCTCATTCCTGGTGGGTGAGTGGGACTCAGTACCACTCCATCTGTTATTAATAGTGGTCTGGGTAGAATTGGCTCATTCCTGGTGGGTGAGTGGGGTTCAGTACCACTCCAGCCGGTATTAATAGAAGCCTGTATTGAATTGGCTCCATCCTGGTGTGTGAGTGGGACTCAGTACCACCCCATCTGTTATTAATAGTGGTCTGGGTAGAATTGGCTCATTCCTGGTGGGTGAGTGGGACTCAGTACCACCCCATCTGTTATTAATAGTGGTCTGGGTAGAATTGGCTCATTCCTGGTGGGTGAGTGGGACTCAGTACCACTCCATCTGTTATTAATAGTGGTCTGGGTAGAATTGGCTCATTCCTGGTGGGTGAGTGGGGTTCAGTACCACTCCAGCCGGTATTAATAGAAGCCTGTATTGAATTGGCTCATTCCTGGTGTGTGAGCGGGGCTCAGTACCACCCCATCTGTTATTAATAGTGGTCTGGGTAGAATTGGCTCATTCCTGGTGGGTGAGTGGGGTTCAGTACCACTCCAGCCGGTATTAATAGAAGCCTGTATTGAATTGGCTCCATCCTGGTGTGTGAGTGGGACTCAGTACCACCCCATCTGTTATTAATAGTGGTCTGGGTAGAATTGGCTCATTCCTGGTGGGTGAGTGGGACTCAGTACCACTCCAGCTGGTATTAATAGTGGTCTGGGTAGAATTGGCTCATTCCTGGTGGGTGAGTGGGGTTCAGTACCACTCCAGCCGGTATTAATAGAAGCCTGTATTGAATTGGCTCATTCCTGGTGTGTGAGCGGGGCTCAGTACCACCCCATCTGTTATTAATAGTGGTCTGGGTAGAATTGGCTCATTCCTGGTGTGTGAGTGGGGTTCAGTACCACTCCAGCCGGTATTAATAGTGGTCTGGGTAGAATTGGCTCATTCCTGGTGTGTGAGTGGGACTCAGTACCACTCCATCTGTTATTAATAGAAGTCTGTATTGAATTGGCTCATTCCTGGTGTGTGAGTGGGGCTCAGTACCACCCCATCTGTTATTAATAGTGGTCTGGGTAGAATTGGCTCATTCCTGATGTGTGAGTGGGACTCAGTACCACTTCATCTGTTATTAATAGTGGTCTGGGTAGAATTGGCTCATTCCTGGTGTGTGAGTGGGACTCAGTACCACCCCATCTGTTATTAATAGAAGCCTGTATTGAATTGGCTCATTCCTGGTGTGTGAGTGGGACTCAGTACCACTCCATCTGTTATTAATAGAAGTCTGTATTGAATTGGCTCATTCCTGGTGTGTGAGTGGGACTCAGTACCACCCCATCTGTTATTAATAGTGGTCTGGGTAGAATTGGCTCATTCCTGATGTGTGAGTGGGACTCAGTACCACTTCATCTGTTATTAATAGTGGTCTGGGTAGAATTGGCTCATTCCTGGTGTGTGAGTGGGACTCAGTACCACTCCAGCCGGTATTAATAGTGGTCTGGGTAGAATTGGCTCATTCCTGATGTGTGAGTGGGACTCAGTACCACTTCATCTGTTATTAATAGTGGTCTGGGTAGAATTGGCTCATTCCTGGTGTGTGAGCGGGGCTCAGTACCACCCCATCTGTTATTAATAGTGGTCTGGGTAGAATTGGCTCATTCCTGGTGGGTGAGTGGGGTTCAGTACCACCCCATCTGTTATTAATAGTGGTCTGGGTAGAATTGGCTCATTCCTGATGTGTGAGTGGGACTCAGTACCACTTCATCTGTTATTAATAGTGGTCTGGGTAGAATTGGCTCATTCCTGGTGTGTGAGCGGGGCTCAGTACCACCCCATCTGTTATTAATAGTGGTCTGGGTAGAATTGGCTCATTCCTGATGTGTGAGTGGGGTTCAGTACCACTCCAGCCGGTATTAATAGAAGCCTGTATTGAATTGGCTCATTCCTGGTGTGTGAGCGGGGCTCAGTACCACCCCATCTGTTATTAATAGTGGTCTGGGTAGAATTGGCTCTTTCCTGGTGGGTGAGTGGGGTTCAGTACCACCCCATCTGTTATTAATAGTGGTCTGGGTAGAATTGGCTCATTCCTGGTGGGTGAGTGGGGTTCAGTACCACTCCAGCCGGTATTAATAGAGGCCTGTATTGAATTGGCTCATTCCTGGTGTGTGAGTGGGACTCAGTACCACCCCATCTGTTATTAATAGTGGTCTGGGTAGAATTGGCTCATTCCTGGTGGGTGAGTGGGGTTCAGTACCACTCCAGCCGGTATTAATAGAGGCCTGTATTGAATTGGCTCATTCCTGGTGTGTGAGTGGGACTCAGTACCACCCCATCTGTTATTAATAGTGGTCTGGGTAGAATTGGCTCATTCCTGGTGTGTGAGTGGAGTTCAGTACCACTCCAGCCGGTATTAATAGTGGTCTGGGTAGAATTGGCTCATTCCTGGTGTGTGAGTGGGACTCAGTACCACCCCATCTGTTATTAATAGAAGCCTGTATTGAATTGGCTCATTCCTGGTGTGTGAGTGGGACTCAGTACCACTCCATCTGTTATTAATAGAAGTCTGTATTGAATTGGCTCATTCCTGGTGTGTGAGTGGGACTCAGTACCACTCCAGCCGGTATTAATAGTGGTCTGGGTAGAATTGGCTCATTCCTGATGTGTGAGTGGGACTCAGTACCACTTCATCTGTTATTAATAGTGGTCTGGGTAGAATTGGCTCATTCCTGGTGAGTGAGTGGGGCTCAGTACCACTCCATCTGTTATTAATAGAAGCCTGTATTGAATTGGCTCATTCCTGGTGTGTGAGTGGGGCTCAGTACCACTCCATCTGTTATTAATAGAAGCCTGTATTGAATTGGCTCATTCCTGGTGTGTGAGTGGGACTCAGTACCACCCCATCTGTTATTAATAGTGGTCTGGGTAGAATTGGCTCATTCCTGGTGGGTGAGTGGGACTCAGTACCACCCCATCTGTTATTAATAGAAGCCTGTATTGAATTGGCTCATTCCTGGTGTGTGAGTGGGACTCAGTACCACCCCATCTGTTATTAATAGTGGTCTGGGTAGAATTGGCTCATTCCTGGTGGGTGAGTGGGACTCAGTACCACCCCATCTGTTATTAATAGTGGTCTGGGTAGAATTGGCTCATTCCTGGTGGGTGAGTGGGACTCAGTACCACTCCATCTGTTATTAATAGTGGTCTGGGTAGAATTGGCTCATTCCTGGTGGGTGAGTGGGACTCAGTACCACTCCATCTGTTATTAATAGAGGCCTGTATAGAATTGGCTCATTCCTGGTGTGTGAGTGGGACTCAGTACCACCCCATCTGTTATTAATAGTGGTCTGGGTAGAATTGGCTCATTCCTGGTGGGTGAGTGGGACTCAGTACCACCCCATCTGTTATTAATAGAAGCCTGTATTGAATTGGCTCATTCCTGGTGGGTGAGTGGGGTTCAGTACCACCCCATCTGTTATTAATAGTGGTCTGGGTAGAATTGGCTCATTCCTGGTGTGTGAGTGGGACTCAGTACCACCCCATCTGTTATTAATAGAAGCCTGTATTGAATTGGCTCATTCCTGGTGTGTGAGTGGGACTCAGTACCACCCCATCTGTTATTAATAGAAGCCTGTATTGAATTGGCTCATTCCTGGTGTGTGAGTGGGACTCAGTACCACCCCATCTGTTATTAATAGAAGCCTGTATTGAATTGGCTCATTCCTGGTGGGTGAGTGGGGTTCAGTACCACCCCATCTGTTATTAATAGTGGTCTGGGTAGAATTGGCTCATTCCTGGTGTGTGAGTGGGACTCAGTACCACCCCATCTGTTATTAATAGTGGTCTGGGTAGAATTGGCTCATTCCTGGTGTGTGAGTGGGACTCAGTACCACCCCATCTGTTATTAATAGTGGTCTGGGTAGAATTGGCTCATTCCTGGTGGGTGAGTGGGGTTCAGTACCACCCCATCTGTTATTAATAGTGGTCTGGGTAGAATTGGCTCATTCCTGGTGGGTGAGTGGGACTCAGTACCACTCCATCTGTTATTAATAGAGGCCTGTATAGAATTGGCTCATTCCTGGTGTGTGAGTGGGACTCAGTACCACCCCATCTGTTATTAATAGTGGTCTGGGTAGAATTGGCTCATTCCTGGTGGGTGAGTGGGACTCAGTACCACCCCATCTGTTATTAATAGAAGCCTGTATTGAATTGGCTCATTCCTGGTGTGTGAGTGGGGTTCAGTACCACTCCAGCCGGTATTAATAGAGGCCTGTATTGAATTGGCTCATTCCTGGTGTGTGAGTGGGACTCAGTACCACCCCATCTGTTATTAATAGTGGTCTGGGTAGAATTGGCTCATTCCTGGTGTGTGAGTGGGACTCAGTACCACCCCATCTGTTATTAATAGAAGCCTGTATTGAATTGGCTCATTCCTGGTGTGTGAGTGGGACTCAGTACCACTCCATCTGTTATTAATAGAAGTCTGTATTGAATTGGCTCATTCCTGGTGTGTGAGTGGGACTCAGTACCACTCCAGCCGGTATTAATAGTGGTCTGGGTAGAATTGGCTCATTCCTGATGTGTGAGTGGGACTCAGTACCACTTCATCTGTTATTAATAGTGGTCTGGGTAGAATTGGCTCATTCCTGGTGTGTGAGTGGGGCTCAGTACCACTCCATCTGTTATTAATAGAAGCCTGTATTGAATTGGCTCATTCCTGGTGTGTGAGTGGGGCTCAGTACCACTCCATCTGTTATTAATAGAAGCCTGTATTGAATTGGCTCATTCCTGGTGTGTGAGTGGGACTCAGTACCACCCCATCTGTTATTAATAGTGGTCTGGGTAGAATTGGCTCATTCCTGGTGTGTGAGTGGGACTCAGTACCACCCCATCTGTTATTAATAGTGGTCTGGGTAGAATTGGCTCATTCCTGGTGTGTGAGTGGGACTCAGTACCACCCCATCTGTTATTAATAGTGGTCTGGGTAGAATTGGCTCATTCCTGGTGTGTGAGTGGGACTCAGTACCACCCCATCTGTTATTAATAGAAGCCTGTATTGAATTGGCTCATTCCTGGTGGGTGAGTGGGGTTCAGTACCACCCCATCTGTTATTAATAGTGGTCTGGGTAGAATTGGCTCATTCCTGGTGGGTGAGTGGGACTCAGTACCACTCCAGCCGGTATTAATAGAAGCCTGTATTGAATTGGCTCATTCCTGGTGGGTGAGTGGGGTTCAGTACCACCCCATCTGTTATTAATAGTGGTCTGGGTAGAATTGGCTCATTCCTGGTGTGTGAGTGGGACTCAGTACCACCCCATCTGTTATTAATAGTGGTCTGGGTAGAATTGGCTCATTCCTGGTGTGTGAGTGGGACTCAGTACCACCCCATCTGTTATTAATAGAAGCCTGTATTGAATTGGCTCATTCCTGGTGTGTGAGTGGGACTCAGTACCACCCCATCTGTTATTAATAGAAGCCTGTATTGAATTGGCTCATTCCTGGTGTGTGAGTGGGACTCAGTACCACCCCATCTGGTATTAATAGTGGTCTGGGTAGAATTGGCTCATTCCTGGTGGGTGAGTGGGACTCAGTACCACCCCATCTGTTATTAATAGTGGTCTGGGTAGAATTGGCTCTTTCCTGGTGTGTGAGTGGGACTCAGTACCACCCCATCTGTTATTAATAGTGGTCTGGGTAGAATTGGCTCATTCCTGGTGGGTGAGTGGGACTCAGTACCACTCCATCTGTTATTAATAGAGGCCTGTATAGAATTGGCTCATTCCTGGTGTGTGAGTGGGACTCAGTACCACCCCATCTGTTATTAATAGTGGTCTGGGTAGAATTGGCTCATTCCTGGTGGGTGAGTGGGACTCAGTACCACCCCATCTGTTATTAATAGAAGCCTGTATTGAATTGGCTCATTCCTGGTGTGTGAGTGGGACTCAGTACCACCCCATCTGTTATTAATAGTGGTCTGGGTAGAATTGGCTCATTCCTGGTGGGTGAGTGGGACTCAGTACCACTCCATCTGTTATTAATAGAGGCCTGTATAGAATTGGCTCATTCCTGGTGTGTGAGTGGGACTCAGTACCACCCCATCTGTTATTAATAGTGGTCTGGGTAGAATTGGCTCATTCCTGGTGGGTGAGTGGGACTCAGTACCACCCCATCTGTTATTAATAGAAGCCTGTATTGAATTGGCTCATTCCTGGTGTGTGAGTGGGGTTCAGTACCACTCCAGCCGGTATTAATAGAAGCCTGTATTGAATTGGCTCATTCCTGGTGTGTGAGTGGGACTCAGTACCACCCCATCTGTTATTAATAGTGGTCTGGGTAGAATTGGCTCATTCCTGGTGGGTGAGTGGGGTTCAGTACCACTCCAGCTGGTATTAATAGTGGTCTGGGTAGAATTGGCTCATTCCTGGTGTGTGAGTGGGGTTCAGTACCACCCCATCTGTTATTAATAGTGGTCTGTATTGAATTGGCTCATTCCTGGTGTGTGAGTGGGACTCAGTACCACCCCATCTGTTATTAATAGAAGCCTGTATTGAATTGGCTCATTCCTGGTGTGTGAGTGGGACTCAGTACCACCCCATCTGTTATTAATAGTGGTCTGGGTAGAATTGACTCATTCCTGGTGGGTGAGTGGGGTTCAGTACCACTCCAGCCGGTATTAATTGAAGCCTGTATTGAATTGGCTCATTCCTGGTGTGTGAGTGGGGTTCAGTACCACTCCAGCCGGTATTAATAGTGGTCTGGGTAGAATTGGCTCATTCCTGGTGTGTGAGTGGGACTCAGTACCACTCCATCTGTTATTAATAGAAGCCTGTATTGAATTGGCTCATTCCTGGTGTGTGAGTGGGACTCAGTACCACCCCATCTGTTATTAATAGTGGTCTGGGTAGAATTGACTCATTCCTGGTGGGTGAGTGGGGTTCAGTACCACTCCAGCCGGTATTAATTGAAGCCTGTATTGAATTGGCTCATTCCTGGTGTGTGAGTGGGGTTCAGTACCACTCCAGCCGGTATTAATAGTGGTCTGGGTAGAATTGGCTCATTCCTGGTGTGTGAGTGGGGTTCAGTACCACTCCATCTGTTATTAATAGTGGTCTGGGTAGAATTGGCTCATTCCTGGTGTGTGAGTGGGGTTCAGTACCACTCCATCTGTTATTAATAGTGGTCTGGGTAGAATTGGCTCATTCCTGGTGGGTGAGTGGGACTCAGTACCACTCCATCTGTTATTAATAGTGGTCTGGGTAGAATTGGCTCATTCCTGGTGTGTGAGTGGGGTTCAGTACCACTCCAGCCGGTATTAATAGAAGTCTGTATTGAATTGGCTCATTCCTGGTGTGTGAGTGGGACTCAGTACCACCCCATCTGTTATTAATAGAGGCCTGGGTAGAATTGGCTCATTCCTGGTGGGTGAGTGGGGTTCAGTACCACTCCAGCTGGTATTAATAGTGGTCTGGGTAGAATTGGCTCATTCCTGGTGTGTGAGTGGGGTTCAGTACCACCCCATCTGTTATTAATAGTGGTCTGTATTGAATTGGCTCATTCCTGGTGTGTGAGTGGGACTCAGTACCACCCCATCTGTTATTAATAGAAGCCTGTATTGAATTGGCTCATTCCTGGTGTGTGAGTGGGACTCAGTACCACCCCATCTGTTATTAATAGTGGTCTGGGTAGAATTGACTCATTCCTGGTGGGTGAGTGGGGTTCAGTACCACTCCAGCCGGTATTAATAGAAGCCTGTATTGAATTGGCTCATTCCTGGTGTGTGAGTGGGGTTCAGTACCACTCCAGCCGGTATTAATAGTGGTCTGGGTAGAATTGGCTCATTCCTGGTGTGTGAGTGGGACTCAGTACCACCCCATCTGTTATTAATAGTGGTCTGGGTAGAATTGGCTCATTCCTGGTGTGTGAGTGGGGTTCAGTACCACTCCATCTGTTATTAATAGTGGTCTGGGTAGAATTGGCTCATTCCTGGTGGGTGAGTGGGACTCAGTACCACTCCATCTGTTATTAATAGTGGTCTGGGTAGAATTGGCTCATTCCTGGTGTGTGAGTGGGGTTCAGTACCACTCCAGCCGGTATTAATAGAAGTCTGTATTGAATTGGCTCATTCCTGGTGTGTGAGTGGGACTCAGTACCACCCCATCTGTTATTAATAGTGGTCTGGGTAGAATTGGCTCATTCCTGGTGGGTGAGTGGGACTCAGTACCACCCCATCTGTTATTAATAGTGGTCTGGGTAGAATTGGCTCATTCCTGGTGTGTGAGTGGGGTTCAGTACCACTCCAGCCGGTATTAATAGAAGTCTGTATTGAATTGGCTCATTCCTGGTGTGTGAGTGGGACTCAGTACCACCCCATCTGTTATTAATAGTGGTCTGGGTAGAATTGGCTCATTCCTGGTGGGTGAGTGGGGTTCAGTACCACTCCAGCCGGTATTAATAGAAGCCTGTATTGAATTGGCTCTTTCCTGGTGGGTGAGTGGTGCTCAGTACCACTCCAGCTGGTATTGATTGATGTTTGGAATGAACTGTCCCTTTCCTGGTCTGTGAGTGGGACTCAGTGCCAGATCACCCGGTGTTAATAGAGTCCTGGAATGAACTGTCTCTTCTCTGTTGTGTGAGTGGGATTCAGTCCCACTCCAAATGTTACTAATAGAGGCCTGCATTGAATTGTCTCTTTCCTGGTGTGTGAGTGGGGCTCAGAACCATTCCAGCTGGTATGAAAAGAGGTCTGGATTGAATTGGCTCTTTTTGGTGTGTGAGTGGGACTCAGTACCACTCCAGCTGTTATTAATCGTGGTCTGGATTGAATTGGCTCTTTCCTGGTGTGTGAGTGGGACTCAGTACCACTCCAGCTGGTATTAAAAGAGGTCTGGATTGAATTGGCACTTCTTGATGTGTGTGTGGGACTCAGTACCACTCCAGCTGGTATTAATAGAGGCTTGGATTGAATTGGCTCTTGCTGGTGCCTGAGGGGGGCTCAGTACCATCCTGCTGGTATGATTAGAGGTCTGGATGGAATGGTCTCTTTCCTGGTGTGTCCGTGAGTATCAGTATCACTCCAGCTGGTATTAATAGAGGCCTAGAATGAATTGGCTCTTTCTGGTGTGTGAGTGGGACACAGTGCCAGAACACCCGGTGTTAATAGAGTCCTGGAATGAACTGTCTCTTCTCTGCTGTGTGAGTGGGACTCAGTACCACTCCAAATGTTACTAATAGAGGCCTGGATTGAATTGGCTCCTTCCTGGTGAGTGAGTGGGACTCAGTACCACTCCAGCTGGTATTAATAGAGGCCTGGATTGAATTGGCTCTCTCCTGGTGAGTGAGTGAGACTCAGTACCACTCCAGCTGGTATTAATAGAGACCTGGATTGAATTGGCTCTTTGCTGGGGAGTGAGTGGGGATCTGTACCACTCCAGCTGGTATGAATAGAGGTCTGGATTGAATTGGCACTACTTGATGTGTGTGTGGGACTCAGTACCACTCCAGCTGGTATTAATAGAGGCTTGGATTGAATTGGCTCTTGCTGGTGCCTGAGGGGTGCTCAGTACCATCCTGCTGGTATTATTAGTGGTCTGGATGGAATGGTCTCTTTCCTGGTGTGTCCGTGAGAATCAGTATCACTCCAGCTGGTATTAATAGAGGCCTAGAATGAATTGGCTCTTTCTGGTGTGTGAGTGGGACACAGTGCCAGAACACCCGGTGTTAATAGAGTCCTGGAATGAACTGTCTCTTCTCTGCTCTGTGAGTGGGACTCAGTACCACTCCAAATGTTACTAATAGAGGCCTGCATTGAATTGGCGCTTTACTGTTGTGTGAGTGGGACTCAGTGCTACTCCAGCTGCTATTAATAGATACCTGGATTGAATTGGCTCTTTCCTGGTGTGTGAGTGGCTCTCAGTCCCACTCCAGTCGCTATAGATCGAGGCCTGGATCGAAATGGCTCTTCCCTGGTGTGTGAGTGGGACTCAGTACCACTCCAGCTGGTATTAATAGAGGTCTGGATTGAATTGGCTTTTTCATGGTTAGTGAGTGGGACTCAGTACCACTCCAGCTGGTATTAATAGAGGTCTGGATTGATTTGACTCTTTCCTGGTCTGTGCGTTGGACTCAGTACCACTCCAGCTGGTATTAATTGAGGTCTGAATTTAATTGGCTCTTTCATGGTTAGTGAGTGGGACTCAGTACCACTCCAGCTGGTATGAATAGAGGTCTGGATTGAATTGGCTCTTTCCTGGTTAGTGAGTGGGACTCAGTACCACTCCAGCTGGTATGAATAGAGGTCTGGATTGAATTGGCTCTTTCTTGATGTGTGTGTGGGACTCAGTACCACTCCAGCTGGTATTAATAGAGGCTTGGATTGAATTGGCTCTTGCTGGTGCCTGAGGGGGGCTCAGTACCATCCTGCTGGTATGATTAGAGGTCTGGATGGAATGGTCTCTTTCCTGGTGTGTCCGTGAGAATCAGTATCACTCCAGCTGGTATTAATAGAGGCCTAGAATGAATTGGCTCTTTCTGGTGTGTGAGTGGGACACAGTGCCAGAACACCCGGTGTTAATAGAGTCCTGGAATGAACTGTCTCTTCTCTGCTGTGTGAGTGGGATTCAGTCCCACTCCAAATGTTATTAATAGAGGTCTGGATTGAATTGGCTCCTTCCTGGTGAGTGAGTGGGACTCAGTACCACTCCAGCTGGTGTTAATAGAGGTCTGGATTGAATTGGCTCTTTACTGGTGTGTGAGTGGGACTCAGTACCACTCCAGCTGGTATTAATAGAGGCCTGGATTGAATTGGCTCTTTACTGGTGTGTGAGTGGGACTCAGTACCACTCCAGCTGGTATAAATAGAGGCCTGGATTGAATTGGCTCTTTACTGGTGTGTGAGTGGGACTCAATACCACTCCTACTGGTATTGATATAAGCCTCGATTGATATGGCTCTCTCCTGGTGTGAGTGGGACTCACTGCCACTCCAGCTGGTATTAATAGAGGCCTGTAATGAACTATCTCTTTCCTGGTGTGTGAGTGGGACTCAGTCCCACTCCAGCTGGTATTAATAGAGGCCTGGATTGAATTTGCTCTTTCCTGTTGTGTGAGTGGGAGTTAATTCCACTCCAGCTGGTATTAATAGAGACCTGGATTGAATTGGCTCTTTACTGGTGTGTGAGTGGGACTCAATACCACTCCTACTGGTATTGATATAAGCCTCGATTGATATGGCTCTCTCCTGGTGTGAGTGGGACTCACTGCCACTCCAGCTGGTATTAATAGAGGCCTGTAATGAACTGTCCCTTTCCTGCTGTGTGAGTGGGACTCAGTCCCACTCCAGCTGGTATCAATGGCGGTCTGGCTTTAATTAGCTTTTTCCTGGTGTGTGAGTGGGAGTTAATTCCACTCCAGCTGGTATTAATAGAGACCTGGATTGAATTGGCTCTTTCTGGGGTGTTAGTGGGACTCAGTGCCACTCCAGCTAGTATTGATGGAAGCCTGGAATGAACTATCTCTTTCCTGGTGTGTGAGTGGGTCTCAGTCCCACTCCAGCTGGTATCAATGGCGGTATGGCTTTCATTAGCTTTTTCCTGGTGTGTGAGTGGGGCTCAGTACCACTCCAGCTGATATTAATAAAGGTTTGCATTGAATTAGCTCTTTCCTGGTGTGTGAGTGGGACTCAGTACCACTCCAGCTGGTGATAATATAGGCTCGGTTTCAATTGGCTCTTTCCTGGTGTGTGAATGGGAGTTAATTTTACTCCAGCTGGTATTAATAGAGGCCTGGATTGAATTGGTTCTTTCCCGGTATGTGAATGAGCCTCAGTACCACTCCAGCTGGTATTAATATAGGCTCAAATTCAATTGGCTCTTATCTGGTGTGTGAGTGGGGCTCAGTACCACTCCAGCTGGCATTAATAGAGGTCTGGATTGAATTGGCTGTTTCCTGGTGTGTGTGTGGGACTCAGTACCACTCCAGCTGGTTTTAACAAAGGCCAGTTCGATCTGATGATATGCACTGTTGTCTGTTTGATGTCACCTGCACCGCGGCCATTTTAAGCGACATGTGCTGCGGCCATTCTAAATGATGTGCTCTGTGGTCTGTTTGATGTCACCTTCACTGCGGCCATTTTACGTGACATATGGTACGGCCATTTTAAATGATATGCACTGTGGTCTGTTTGATGTCACCGTCACTGCGTCCATTTTAAATGTTATGCTCTGTGGTCTGTTTGATGTCACCTTCACTGCGGCCATTTTACGTGACATGTGCTGCGGCCATTTTAAATGATATGCTCTGTGATCTGTTTGAATTGAGAGTAATCCACGGGGATCATTTTCAATGTTTTCTGTCCAGGGCAGTGAATGTAACAGATTATAACTGAGTTATAAAATCTCATAAAGGATAATAAATCACAGACAATCATAAATATTATAAAGATTTACAAAGTGAGAGGAAGAATTATAAACAGTTTATAAAGGTTGTAAAGGTCAGTAAATGTTTATAAATTATTATAAAGAATTATCAATAATTATCAGGATTCTTTTAGTTTGAAAGGGATTATAAAAGAATCAGAAAGATTCAGACCCCGCCCCCACTCCCGTCACCCTGGAAACAGACCCCGCCCCCACTCCCGTCACTCTGGAAACAGACCCCGCCACCACTCCCGTCACTCTGGAAACAGACCCCGCCCCCCACTCCCGTCACTCTGGAAACAGACCCCGCCCCCACTCCCCGTCACCCTGGAAACAGACCCCGCCCCCACTCCCGTCACCCTGGAAACAGACCCCGCCCCCACTCCCGTCACCCTGGAAACAGACCCCGCCCCCACTCCCCGTCACCCTGGAAACAGACCCCGCCCCCACTCCCGTCACCCTGGAAACAGACCCCGCCCCCACTCCCGTCTCCCTGGAAACAGACCCCGCCCCCACTCCCCGTCACCCTGGAAACAGACCCCGCCCCCACTCCCGTCACTCTGGAAACAGACCCCGCCCCCACTACCGTCACCCTGGAAACAGACCCCGCCCCCACTCCCGTCACCCTGGAAACAGACCCCGCCCCCACTCCCGTCACTCTGGAAACAGACCCCGCCCCCACTCCCGTCACTCTGGAAACAGACCCCGCCCCCACTCCCGTCACCCTGGAAACAGACCCCGCCCCCACTCCCGTCACCTTGGTAACAGACCCCGCCCCCACTCCCGTCACCCTGGAAACAGACCCCGCCCACACTCCCGTCACCCTGGAAACAGACCCCGCCCCCACTCCCGTCACCCTGGAAACAGACCCCGCCCCCACTCCCGTCACCTTGGTAACAGACCCCGCCCCCACTCCCGTCACCTTGGTAACAGACCCCGCCCCCACTCCGTCACCCTGGTAACAGACCCCGCCCCCACTCCCGTCACCTAGGTAACAGACCACGCCCCCACTCACGTCACCTTGGTAACAGACCCCGCCCCCACTCCCGTCACCTTGGTAACAGGCCCCTCCCCCGCTCTGTCTCCATGGTGACAGGCTCCTCCCCCGCTCTGTCTCCATGGTGAGAGGCCCCTCCCCCCGCTCTGTCTCCATGGTGAGAGGCTCCTCCCCCGCTCTGTCTCCATGGTGAGAGGCTCCTCCCCCGCTCTGTCTCCATGGTGAGAGGCTCCTCCCCCGCTCTGTCTCCATGGTGAGAGGCCCCTCCCCCGCTCTGTCTCCATGGTGACAGGCTCCTCCCCCGCTCTGTCTCCATGGTGAGAGGCTCCTCCCCCGCTCTGTCTCCATGGTGAGAGGCCCCTCCCCCGCTCTGTCTCCATGGCGACAGGCCCCTCCCCTGCTCTGTATCCATGGTGAGAGGCCCCTCCCCTGCTCTGTCTCCATGGTGACAGTCCCCTCCCCCGCTCTGTCTCCATGGTGAGAGGCCCCTCCCCTGCTCTGTATCCATGGTGACAGTCCCCTCCCCCGCTTTGTCTCCATGGTGACAGTCCCCTCCCCCGCTCTGTCTCCATGGTGAGAGGCCCCTCCCCCGCTCTGTGTCCATGGTGAGAGGCCCCTCCCCCGCTCTGTCTCCATGGTGACAGTCTCCTCCCCCGCTCTGTCTCCATGGCGACAGTCTCCTCCCCCGCTCTGTCTCCATGGTGACAGGCCCCTCCCCCGCTCTGTCTCCATGGTGACAGTCCCCTCCCCCGCTCTGTCTCCATGGTGAGAGGCCCCTCCCCCGCTCTGTCTCCATGGTGAGAGGCCCCTCCCCCGCTCTGTCTCCATGGTGACAGTCCCCTCCCCCGCTCTGTCTCCATGGTGAGAGGCCCCTCCCCCGCTCTGTCTCCATGGTGAGAGGCTCCTCCCCCGCTCTGTCTCCATGGTGACAGGCCCCTCCCCCGCTCTGTCTCCATGGTGACAGGCCCCTCCCCCGCTCTGTCTCCATGGTGACAGGCCCCTCCCCCTCCTCTGATTATTGAATTAATTTAACAATTGTATTAAAGGGATATTTCAGCACATTCTTCACCTGCTCTCTGAACTGAGTCTGGGTCACGGCGTAAATCACAGTGTTTGTGGAGCAGCTCAGGAGCTGGAGCATGAAGGACAATTCCATCAGAAACCAAGGGAGATAAACAGACTCATAACCCATCCAGTACATCCTCCTCCATATCATATACACCATTAACAGGGCCCACAACAGCATGAAATTACCAGAGATAACTAACAGTAAAATGATAGATTTCCTTCGACTCTCCATCTCGGGGTCTCTGTGACTCTCTCCACTGCTGTGAGCCCGGAGTCTCCTGCGTCCTCTGCTGCTCACTAAAATGTGTCTGACGGTGAGAGCGTTGAGCAGCAAAATCAGCACAAATGGGACACATGGGGTTAGAATGTTGTGGAGGAACTCGATTGTTCCCCAGACACGAGATTCCGGAACATCTATTGTTACATCACAAAACCAGGGGGCGTTCCACAGCCAATACCGACCCGTTAACATAAAATACCAGAAGATGTTCTTTAAACAGCTCAGCAAACTCACTGTTCCCACAACCACAGCACATGTTTTCTCACTGCAATATTTACTTTTCAGATTCTGACAACAAATGGCCACAAATCGATCAAAGGTGAAAGTGACGGTGAACCAGACAGAACAGTCTGTGACTGTGTAAAGCAGGACGGCGTGGATATTACACACGGGGATGGAATACAGGAACTGAAACTGTTCATAATAAACAATGGGAATGTGTCTGAATATCAGGTCCAGGATAATGACCAGTAGATCCGCCGCTGACATGGCCACCAGGTACCGAGTGACACATTTGGAGAGACCGCACTTTCCCCGAGACAGGATCCCAATCGTCAGCAAGTTAACTGTGAGGAAGGGAAATAAACAGAGAAATTAGACATCAGACTGGAGCAATGTTACCAGATCTGTGTATGTGTGTGAGTGTCAAAAATAAACAGAGAAATTAGACATCAGACTGGAGCAATGTTACCAGATCAGTGTATGTGTGTGAGTGTCAGAAATGAACAGAGAAATTAGACATCAGACTGGAGCAAAGTTACCAGATCAGTGTATGTGTGTGAGTGTCAGAAATAAACAGAGACATTAGACATCAGACTGGAGCAAAGTTACCAGATCAGTGTATGTGTGTGAGTGTCAGAAATAAACAGAGAAATTAGACATCAGACTGGAGCAAAGTTACCAGATCAATGTATGTGTGTGAGTGTCAGAAATAAACAGAGAAATTAGACATCAGACGGCAGCAATGTTACCAGATCTGTGTATGTGTGTGAGTGTCAGAAATAAACAGAGAAATTAGACATCAGACTGGAGCAATGTTACCAGATCTGTGTATGTGTGTGAGTGTCAGAAATAAACAGAGAAATTAGACATCAGAATGCAGCAATGTTACCAGATCTGTGTATGTGTGTGTGTCAGAAATAAACAGAGAAATTAGAGAGAGAGAGGGTGTGCGCGTATTTGAGATAATGTGATTCAGCAAGTGTGTGTGTGTGAGAGAGAATGTGAGCGAGAGAGAGACAGAGTGTGTGTGTGTAAATATATATACATATATATCTCAGTGCCTGGGTTCTGGTGTGTCTGTGTATATATATATATATAAGTCTCAGTGTCTGGGCTGTGATGTGTGTGTGTGTGTGC
>NW_027140440.1:65000-133707 GCF_036365525.1 Heterodontus francisci
GTGGTGTGTGTGTATATATATATATAAGTCTCAGGGCCTGGACCGTGGTGTGTGTGTATATATATGAGTCTCAGGGTTGGACTGTGGTGTGTGTGTATATATATATATAGGTCTCAGGGCCTGGACTGTGGTGTGTGTGTATATATATATAAGTCTCAGGGCCTGCACTGTGGTGTGTATGTATATATATATATATATATATATATATATATATACATATATATATATATCTCAGTGCCTGGACAGTGGTGTGTGTGTGTGTATATATATAAGTCTCAGGGCATGGACTGTGGTGAGTGTGTGTATATATTTATATACCTCAGGGCCTGGACTGTGGTGTGTGTGCATCTATATATATATATTATTCTCAGGGCCTGGACTGTTGTGTGTGTGTGTGTATATATATTTGGCTCAGGGCCTGGACTGTGGTGTGTGTGTGTGTATATATATAAGTCTCAGGGCCTGGACTGTGGTGTGTGTGTGTGTATATATATAAGTCTCAGGGCATGGACTGTGGTGAGTGTGTGTATATATTTATATACCTCAGGGCCTGGACTGTGGTGTGTGTGTGTGTATATATATCTGTCTCAGGGCCTGGACTGTGGTGTGTGTGTGTGTATATATATTTGTCTCAGGGCCTGGACTGTGGTGTGTGTGTGTGTGTATATTTATCCATCTCAGAGCCTGGACTGTGGTGTGTGTGAGTGTGTATATATATATGTCACAGGGCTTGGACTGTGGTGTGTGTGTGTATATATATCTGTCTCAGGGCCTGGACTGTGGTGTGTGTGTGTGTGTATATATATATGTCTCAGGGCCTGGACTGTGGTGTGTGTGTGTATATATATATATGTCTCCGGGCCTGGACTTTGGTGTGTGTGTGTATATATATAAGTCTCAGGGCCTGGACTGTGGTGAGTGTGTGTGTATATATATAAGTCTCAGGGTCTGGACTGTGGTGAGTGTGTGTGTATATATATAAGTCTCAGGGCATGGGATGTGGTGTGTGTGTATGTATATATATAAGTCTCAGGGCCTGGACTGTGGTGTGTGTGTGTGTATATATATAAGTCTCAGGGCCTGGACTGTGGTGAGTGTGTGTGTATATATATAAGTCTCAGGGCCTGGACTGTGGTGTGTGTATGTATATATATAAGTCTCAGGGCATGGACTGTGGTGTGTGTATGTATATATATATAAGTCTCAGGGCATGGACTGTGGTGTGTGTGTGTGTATATATATAAGTCTCAGGGCCTGGACTGTGGTGTGTGTGTGTGTATATATATATATAAGTCTCAGGGCCTGGACTGTGGTGTGTGTGTATGTATATATATAAGTCTCAGGGTCTGCACTGTGGTGTGTGTATGTATATATATATAAGTCTCAGGGCCTGGACTGTGGTGTGTGTATGTATATATATAAGTCTCAGGGCCTGGACTGTGGTGTGTGTGTATGTATATATATAAGTCTCAGGGTCTGGACTGTGGTGTGTGTATGTATATATATATAAGTCTCAGGGCCTGGACTGTGGTGTGTGTGTGTATATATAAGTCTCAGGGTCTGCACTGTGGTGTGTGTATGTATATATATATAAGTCTCAGGGCCTGGACTGTGGTGTGTGTGTGTATATATATAAGTCTCAGGGCATGGACTGTGGTGTGTGTGTATGTATATATATAAGTCTCAGGGTCTGGACTGTGGTGTGTGTATGTATATATATATAAGTCTCAGGGCCTGGACTGTGGTGTGTGTGTGTATATATAAGTCTCAGGGCCTGGACTGTGGTGTGTGTGTGTATATATATAAGTCTCAGGGCATGGACTGTGGTGTGTGTGTATGTATATATATAAGTCTCAGGGTCTGGACTGTGGTGTGTGTATGTATATATATATAAGTCTCAGGGTCTGGACTGTGGTGTGTGTATGTATATATATATAAGTCTCAGGGCCTGGACTGTGGTGAGTGTGTGTATATATATAAGTCTCAGGGCCTGGACTGTGGTGTGTGTGCGTATTTATATAAGTCTCAGGGCCTGGACTGTGGTGTGTGTGTTTATATATATAAGTCTCAGGGCCTGGACTGTGGTGTGTGTGTGTGTATATATATAAGTCTCAGGGCATGGATTGTGGTGTGAGTGTGTGTATATATATAAGTCTCAGGGCATGGACTGTGGTGAGTGTGTGTGTATATATATAAGTCTCAGGGCATGGACTGTGGTGTGTGTGTGTATATATATATAAGTCTCAGGGCCTGGACTGTGGTGTGTGTGTGTATATATATATAAGTCTCAGGGCCTGGACTGTGGTGTGTGTGCGTATTTATATAAGTCTCAGGGCCTGGACTGTGGTGTGTGTGTTTATATATATAAGTCTCAGGGCCTGGACTGTGGTGTGTGTGTGTGTATATATATAAGTCTCAGGGCATGGATTGTGGTGTGAGTGTGTGTATATATATAAGTCTCAGGGCATGGACTGTGGTGTGTGTGTGTGTATATATATAAGTCTCAGGGCATGGACTGTGGTGTGTGTGTGTATATATATATAAGTCTCAGGGCCTGGACTGTGGTGTGTGTGTGTGTATATATATAAGTCTCAGGGCCTGGACTGTGGTGTGTGTATGTATATATATAAGTCTCAGGGTCTGCACTGTGGTGTGTGTATGTATATATATATAAGTCTCAGGGCCTGGACTGTGGTGTGTGTGTGTATATATATAAGTCTCAGGGCATGGACTGTGGTGTGTGTGTATGTATATATATAAGTCTCAGGGTCTGGACTGTGGTGTGTGTGTGTATATATAAGTCTCAGGGCCTGGACTGTGGTGTGTGTGTGTATATATATAAGTCTCAGGGCATGGACTGTGGTGTGTGTGTATATATATATATAAGTCTCAGGGTCTGGACTGTGGTGTGTGTATGTATATATATATAAGTCTCAGGGTCTGGACTGTGGTGTGTGTATGTATATATATATAAGTCTCAGGGCCTGGACTGTGGTGAGTGTGTGTATATATATAAGTCTCAGGGCCTGGACTGTGGTGTGTGTGCGTATTTATATAAGTCTCAGGGCCTGGACTGTGGTGTGTGTGTTTATATATATAAGTCTCAGGGCCTGGACTGTGGTGTGTGTGTGTGTATATATATAAGTCTCAGGGCATGGATTGTGGTGTGAGTGTGTGTATATATATAAGTCTCAGGGCCTGGACTGTGGGGTGTGTGTGTATATATATATAAGTCTCAGGGCATGGACTGTGGTGTGTGTGTGTATATATATATAAGTCTCAGGGCCTGGACTGTGGTGTGTGTGTGTATATATAAGTCTCAGGGCCTGGACTGTGGTGTGTGTGTGTATATATATAAGTCTCAGGGCATGGACTGTGGTGTGTGTGTATGTATATATATAAGTCTCAGGGTCTGGACTGTGGTGTGTGTATGTATATATATATAAGTCTCAGGGTCTGGACTGTGGTGTGTGTATGTATATATATATAAGTCTCAGGGCCTGGACTGTGGTGAGTGTGTGTATATATATAAGTCTCAGGGCCTGGACTGTGGTGTGTGTGCGTATTTATATAAGTCTCAGGGCCTGGACTGTGGTGTGTGTGTTTATATATATAAGTCTCAGGGCCTGGACTGTGGTGTGTGTGTGTGTATATATATAAGTCTCAGGGCATGGATTGTGGTGTGAGTGTGTGTATATATATAAGTCTCAGGGCATGGACTGTGGTGTGTGTGTGTGTATATATATAAGTCTCAGGGCATGGACTGTGGTGTGTGTGTGTATATATATAAGTCTCAGGGCCTGGACTGTGGTGTGTGTGTGTATATATATAAGTCTCAGGGCCTGGACTGTGGTGTGTGTGTGTATATATATAAGTCTCAGGGCATGGACTGTGGTGTGAGTGTGTGTATATATATAAGTCTCAGGGCATGGACTGTGGTGTGTGTGTGTATATATATAAGTCTCAGGGCCTGGACTGTGGTGTGTGTGTGTATATATATAAGTCTCAGGGCATGGACTGTGGTGTGAGTGTGTGTATATATATAAGTCTCAGGGCCTGGACTGTGGTGTGTGTGTGTATATATAAGTATCAGGGCCTGGACTGTGGTGTGTGTGTGTGTATATATATAAGTCTCAGGGCATGGACTGTGGTGTGAGTGTGTGTATATATATAAGTCTCAGTGCCTGGACTGTGGTGTGTGTGTGTGTATATATATAAGTCTCAGGGCCTGGACTGTGGTGTGAGTGTGTGTATATATATAAGTCTCAGGGCCTGGACTGTGGTGTGTGTGTGTATATATATAAGTCTCAGGGCCTGGACTGTGGTGTGTGTGTGTATATATATAAGTCTCAGGGCCTGGACTGTGGTGTGTGTGTGTGTATATATATAAGTCTCAGGGCATGGACTGTGGTGTGAGTGTGTGTATATATATAAGTCTCAGGGCCTGGACTGTGGTGTGTGTGTGTATATATAAGTATCAGGGCCTGGACTGTGGTGTGTGTGTGTGTATATATATAAGTCTCAGTGCCTGGACTGTGGTGTGTGTGTATATATATAAGTCTCAGGGCATGGACTGTGGTGTGAGTGTGTATATATATAAGTCTCAGGGCATGGACTGTGGTGTGTGTGTGTATATATAAGTATCAGGGCCTGGACTGTGGTGTGTGTGTGTGTATATATATAAGTCTCAGGGCCTGGACTGTGGTGTGTGTGTGTATATATAAGTATCAGGGCCTGGACTGTGGTGTGTGTGTATATATATAAGTATCAGGGCCTGGACTGTGGTGTGTGTGTGTATATATAAGTATCAGGGCCTGGACTGTGGTGTGTGTGTGTGTATATATATAAGTCTCAGGGCCTGGACTGTGGTGTGTGTGTGTATATATATAAGTCTCAGGGCCTGGACTGTGGTGTGTGTGTATATATATATAGAAGTCTCAGGGCATGGACTGTGGTGTTTGTGTGTGTATATATATAAGTCTCAGGGTCTGGACTGTGGTGTGTGTGTGTATATATAAGTCTCAGGGCCTGGACTGTGGTGTGTGTGTGTATATATATATAAGTCTCAGGGCATGGACTGTGGTGTGTGTGTGTGTATATATATAAGTCTCAGTGCCTGGACTGTGGTGTGTGTGTGTATATATAAGTATCAGGGCCTGGACTGTGGTGTGTGTGTGTATATATATATAAGTCTCAGGGCATGGACTGTGGTGTTTGTGTGTGTATATATATAAGTCTCAGGGTCTGGACTGTGGTGTGTGTGTGTATATATAAGTCTCAGGGCCTGGACTGTGGTGTGTGTGTGTATATATATATAAGTCTCAGGGCATGGACTGTGGTGTGTGTGTGTATATATATATAAGTCTCAGGGCATGGACTGTGGTGTGTGTGTGTATATATATATAAGTCTCAGTGCATGGACTGTGGTGTGTGTGTGTGTATATATATAAGTCTCAGGGCATGGACTGTGGTGTGTGTGTGTATATATAAGTATCAGGGCCTGGACTGTGGTATGTGTGTGTGTATATATATAAGTCTCAGGGCCTGGACTGTGGTGTGTGTGTGTATATATATAGAAGTCTCAGGGCATGGACTGTGGTGTTTGTGTGTGTATATATATAAGTCTCAGGGTCTGGACTGTGGTGTGTGTGTGTATATATATATAAGTCTCAGGGCATGGACTGTGGTGTGTGTGTGTGTATATATATAAGTCTCAGTGCCTGGACTGTGGTGTGTGTGTGTATATATATAAGTCTCAGGGCATGGACTGTGGTGTGTGTGTGTGTATATTTATCAGTCTCAGGGCATGGACTGTGGTGTGAGTGTGTGTATATATATAAGTCTCAGGGTCTGGACTGTGGTGTGTGTGTGTATATATATATAAGTCTCAGGGCCTGGACTGTGGTGTGTGTATGTATATATATATAAGTCTCAGGGCATGGACTGTGGTGTGTGTGTGTGTATATTTATAAGTCTCAGGGCATGGACTGTGGTGTGTGTGTGTATATATATAAGTCTCAGGGCCTGGACTGTGGTGTGTGTGTGTATATATAAGTCTCAGGGCATGGACTGTGGTGTGTGTGTGTATATATAAGTATCAGGGCCTGGACTGTGGTGTGTGTGTGTGTATATATATAAGTCTCAGGGCCTGGACTGTGGTGTGTGTGTGTATATATATAAGTCTCAGGGCATGGACTGTGGTGTGTGTGTGTGTATATATAAGTCTCAGGGCATGGACTGTGGTGTGTGTGTGTGTATATTTATAAGTCTCAGGGCATGGACTGTGGTGTGAGTGTGTGTATATATATAAGTCTCAGGGCCTGGACTGTGGTGTGTGTATATATATATAAGTCTCAGGGCCTGGACTGTGGTGTGTGTATGTATATATATATAAGTCTCAGGGCCTGGACTGTGGTGTGTGTATGTATATATATATAAGTCTCAGGGCCTGGACTGTGGTGAGTGTGTGTATATATATATAAGTCATAGGGCCTGGACTGTGGTGTGTGTGTTTATATATATAAGTCTCAGGGCCTGGACTGTGGTGTGTGTGTGTATTTATATAAGTCTCAGGGCCTGGACTGTGGTGTGTGTGTTTATATATATAAGTCTCAGGGCCTGGACTGTGGTGTGTGTGTGTATTTATATAAGTCTCAGGGCCTGGACTGTGGTGTGTGTGTTTATATATATAAGTCTCAGGGCCTGGACTGTGGTGTGTGTGTGTATTTATATAAGTCTCAGGGCCTGGACTGTGGTGTGTGTGTTTATATATATAAGTCTCAGGGCCTGGACTGTGGTGTGTGTGTGTATTTATATAAGTCTCAGGGCCTGGACTGTGGTGTGTGTGTGTATTTATATAAGTCTCAGGGCCTGGACTGTGGTGTGTGTGTTTATATATATAAGTCTCAGGGCCTGGACTGTGGTGTGTGTGTGTGTATATATATAAGTCTCAGGGCATGGACTGTGGTGTGTGTGTTTATATATATAAGTCTCAGGGCCTGGACTGTGGTGTGTGTGTGTGTGTGTATATATATAAGTCTCAGGGCCTGGACTGTGGTGTGTGTGTGTATTTATATAAGTCTCAGGGCCTGGACTGTGGTGTGTGTGTTTATATATATAAGTCTCAGGGCCTGGACTGTGGTGTGTGTGTGTGTATATATATAAGTCTCAGGGCATGGACTGTGGTGTGTGTGTTTATATATATAAGTCTCAGGGCCTGGACTGTGGTGTGTGTGTGTGTGTATATATATAAGTCTCAGGGCCTGGACTGTGGTGTGTGTGTGTATTTATATAAGTCTCAGGGCCTGGACTGTGGTGTGTGTGTATATATATAAGTCTCAGGGCATGGACTGTGGTGTGTGTGTGTATATATATAAGTCTCAGGGCCTGGACTGTGGTGTGTGTGTGTTTATATATATATAAGTCTCAGGGCCTGGACTGTGGTGTGTGTGTGTATTTATATAAGTCTCAGGGCCTGGACTGTGGTGTGTGTGTGTGTGTATATATATAAGTCTCAGGGCCTGGACTGTGGTGTGTGTGTGTATTTATATAAGTCTCAGGGCCTGGACTGTGGTGTGTGTGTGTGTATATATATAAGTCTCAGGGCCTGGACTGTGGTGTGTGTGTGTGTATATATATAAGTCTCAGGGCCTGGACTGTGGTGTGTGTGTGTGTATATATATAAGTCTCAGGGCCTGGACTGTGGTGTGTGTGTTTATATATATAAGTCTCAGGGCATGGACTGTGGTGTGTGTGTATATATATAAGTCTCAGGGCAGGAACTGTGGTGTGTGTGTGTATATATATAAGTCTCAGGGCCTGGACTGTGGTGTGTGTGTGTATATATATTAGTCTCAGGGCCTGGACTGTGGTGTGTGTGTTTATATATAAGTCTCAGGGCATGGACTGTGGTGTGTGTGTTTATATATATAAGTCTCAGGGCATGGACTGTGGTGTGTGTGTATATATATAAGTCTCAGGGCATGGACTGTGGTGTGTGTGTGTGTGTATATATATAAGTCTCAGGGCCTGGACTGTGGTGTGTGTGTATATATATATATAAGTCTCAAGGCCTGGACTGTGGTGTGTGTGTTTATATATAGAAGTCTCAGGGCCTGGACTGTGGTGTGTGTGTGTATATATATAAGTATCAGGGCCTGGACTGTGGTGTGTGTGTGTATATATATATAAGTCTCAGGGCCTGGACTGTGGTGTGTGTGTATGTATATATATAAGTCTCAGGGCATGGACTGAGGTGTGTGTGTTTATATATATAAGTCTCAGGGCATGGACTGTGGTGTGTGTGTATATATATAAGTCTCAGGGCATGGACTGTGGTGTGTGTGTATATATATAAGTCTCAGGGCATGGACTGTGGTGTGTGTGTGTGTGTATATATA
This sequence comes from Heterodontus francisci, assembly GCF_036365525.1. NCBI lineage: Eukaryota > Metazoa > Chordata > Chondrichthyes > Heterodontiformes > Heterodontidae > Heterodontus > Heterodontus francisci. Next base: position 73,400 of record NW_027140440.1, read on the forward strand.
TAAGTCTCAGGGCATGGACTGTGGTGTGTGTGTATATATATAAGTCTCAGGGCATGGACTGTGGTGTGTGTGTGTGTGTATTTATATAAGTCTCAGGGCCTGGACTGTGGTGTGTGTGTTTATATATATAAGTCTCAGGGCATGGACTGTGGTGTGTGTGTATATATATAAGTCTCAGGGCATGGACTGTGGTGTGTGTGTGTGTGTATATATATAAGTCTCAGGGCCTGGACTGTGGTGTGTGTGTATATATATATAAGTCTCAGGGCCTGGACTGTGGTGTGTGTGTGTATATATATAAGTCTCAGGGCCTGGACTGTGGTGTGTGTGTGTATATATATAAGTCTCAGGGCCTGGACTGTGGTGTGTGTGTGTATTTATATAAGTCTCAGGGCCTGGACTGTGGTGTGTGTGTGTATATATATAAGTCTCAGGGCCTGGACTGTGGTGTGTGTGTGTATATATATAAGTCTCAGGGCCTGGACTGTGGTGTGTGTGTATATATATAAGTCTCAGGGCCTGGACTGTGGTGTGTGTGTGTATATATATAAGTCTCAGGGCCTGGACTGTGGTGTGTGTGTGTATTTATATAAGTCTCAGGGCCTGGACTGTGGTGTGTGTGTGTGTATATATATAAGTCTCAGGGCCTGGACTGTGGTGTGTGTGTATATATATAAGTCTCAGGGCATGGACTGTGGTGTGTGTGTATATATATAAGTCTCAGGGCCTGGACTGTGGTGTGTGTGTGTATATATATAAGTCTCAGGGCCTGGACTGTGGTGTGTGTGTGTATTTATATAAGTCTCAGGGCCTGGACTGTGGTGTGTGTGTGTGTATATATATAAGTCTCAGGGCCTGGACTGTGGTGTGTGTGTGTATATATATATAAGTCTCAGGGCATGGACTGTGGTGAGTGTGTGTATATATATAAGTCTCAGGGCCTGGACTGTGGTGTGTGTGTGTATTTATATAAGTCTCAGGGCCTGGACTGTGGTGTGTGTGTGTGTATATATATAAGTCTCAGGGCATGGACTGTCGTGTGTGTGTGTATATATATAAGTCTCAGGGCATGGACTGTGGTGTGAGTGTGTGTTTATATATATAAGTCTCAGGGCCTGGACTGTGGTGTGTGTGTGTGTATATATATAAGTCTCAGGGCATGGACTGTGGTGTGTGTGTGTGTATATATATAAGTCTCAGGGCATGGACTGTGGTGTGTGTGTGTATATATATAAGTCTCAGGGCATGGACTGTGGTGTGAGTGTGTGTATATATATAAGTCTCAGGGCATGGACTGTGGTGTGAGTGTGCGTATATATATATGTCTCAGGGCATGGACTGTGGTGTGAGTGTGTGTATATATATAAGTTTCAGGGCATGGACTGTGGTGTGAGTGTGTGTATATATATAAGTCTCAGGGCATGGACTGTGGTGTGAGTGTGTGTATATATATAAGTCTCAGGGCATGGACTGTGGTGTGAGTGTGTATATATATATAAGTCTCAGGGCATGGACTGTGGTGTGTGTGTGTGTATATATATAAGTGTCAGGGCATGGACTGTGGTGTGTGTGTGTATATATATAAGTCTCAGGGCCTGGACTGTGGTGTGTTTGTGTATATATATATATAAGTCTCAGGGCATGGACTGTGGTGTGTGTGTGTGTATATATATAAGTCTCAGGGCATGGACTGTGGTGTGAGTGTGTGTATATATAAGTCTCAGGGCATGGACTGTGGTGTGTGTGTGTGTATATATATAAGTCTCAGTGCCTGGACTGTGGTGTGTGTGTGTATATATAAGTATCAGGGCCTGGACTGTGGTGTGTGTGTGTGTATATATATAAGTCTCAGTGCCTGGACTGTGGTGTGTGTGTGTATATATATAAGTCTCAGGGCATGGACTGTGGTGTGTGTGTGTGTGTATATATATAAGTCTCAGGGCCTGGACTGTGGTGTGTGTGTGTATATATATAAGTCTCAGGGCATGGACTGTGGTGTGTGTGTGTGTGTATATATATAAGTCTCAGTGCCTGGACTGTGGTGTTTATGTGTATATATATAAGTCTCAGGGCATGGACTGTGGTGTGTGTGTGTGTGTATATATATAAGTCTCAGGGCATGGACTGTGGTGTGTGTGTGTGTGTATATATATAAGTCTCAGGGCATGGACTGTGGTGTGTGTGTGTGTGTATATATATAAGTCTCAGGGCATGGACTGTGGTGTGTGTGTGTATATATATATAAGTCTCAGGGCATGGACTGTGGTGTGTGTGTGTATATATATAAGTCTCAGGGCATGGACTGTGGTGTGTGTGTGTGTGTATATATATAAGTCTCAGGGCCTGGACTGTGGTGTGTGTGTGTATATATATAAGTCTCAGGGCATGGACTGTGGTGTGTGTGTGTATATATATATAAGTCTCAGGGCATGGACTGTGGTGTGTGTGTGTGTGTATATATATAAGTCTCAGGGCATGGACTGTGGTGTGTGTGTGTGTGTATATATATAAGTCTCAGGGCATGGACTGTGGTGTGTGTGTGTGTGTATATATATAAGTCTCAGTGCCTGGACTGTGGTGTGTGTGTGTATATATATAAGTCTCAGGGCATGGACTGTGGTGTGTGTGTGTGTGTATATATATAAGTCTCAGGGCATGGACTGTGGTGTGTGTGTGTGTGTATATATATAAGTCTCAGGGCATGGACTGTGGTGTGTGTGTGTGTGTATATATATAAGTCTCAGGGCATGGACTGTGGTGTGTGTGTGTATATATATATAAGTCTCAGGGCATGGACTGTGGTGTGTGTGTGTGTGTATATATATAAGTCTCAGGGCCTGGACTGTGGTGTGTGTGTGTATATATAAGTATCAGGGCCTGGACTGTGGTGTGTGTGTATATATATAAGTCTCAGGGCATGGACTGTGGTGTGTGTGTATATATATAAGTCTCAGTGCCTGGACTGTGGTGTGAGTGTGTGTATATATATAAGTCTCAGGGCATGGACTGTGGTGTGTGTGTGTGTATATATATAAGTCTCAGGGCATGGACTGTGGTGTGTGTGTGTGTATATATATAAGTCTCAGGGCATGGACTGTGGTGTGTGTGTGTGTATATATATAAGTCTCAGTGCCTGGACTGTGGTGTGAGTGTGTGTATATATATAAGTCTCAGGGCATGGACTGTGGTGTGTGTGTGTGTATATATATAAGTCTCAGGGCATGGACTGTGGTGTGTGTGTGTGTATATATATAAGTCTCAGGGCATGGACTGTGGTGTGTGTGTGTGTATATATATAAGTCTCAGGGCATGGACTGTGGTGTGTGTGTGTGTGTATATATATAAGTCTCAGTGCCTGGACTGTGGTGTGTGTGTGTATATATATAAGTCTCAGGGCATGGACTGTGGTGTGTGTGTGTGTGTATATATATAAGTCTCAGGGCCTGGACTGTGGTGTGTGTGTGTGTATATATATAAGTCTCAGGGCCTGGACTGTGGTGTGTGTGTGTGTGTATATATATAAGTCTCAGGGCATGGACTGTGGTGTGTGTGTGTGTGTATATATATAAGTCTCAGGGCCTGGACTGTGGTGAGTGTGTGTATATATATAAGTCTCAGGGCCTGGACTGTGGTGTGTGTGTGTATATATATAAGTCTCAGTGCCTGGACTGTGGTGTGTGTGTGTATATATATAAGTCTCAGGGCCTGGACTGTGGTGTGTGTGTGTATATATATAAGTCTCAGGGCATGGACTGTGGTGTGTGTGTGTGTGTATATATATAAGTCTCAGGGCCTGGACTGTGGTGAGTGTGTGTATATATATAAGTCTCAGGGCCTGGACTGTGGTGTGTGTGTGTATATATATAAGTCTCAGGGCCTGGACTGTGGTGTGTGTGTGTATATATATAAGTCTCAGGGCATGGACTGTGGTGTGTGTGTGTGTGTATATATATAAGTCTCAGGGCCTGGACTGTGGTGTGTGTGTGTATATATAAGTATCAGGGCCTGGACTGTGGTGTGTGTGTATATATATAAGTCTCAGGGCATGGACTGTGGTGTGTGTGTATATATATAAGTCTCAGTGCCTGGACTGTGGTGTGAGTGTGTGTATATATATAAGTCTCAGGGCATGGACTGTGGTGTGTGTGTGTGTGTATATATATAAGTCTCAGGGCCTGGACTGTGGTGTGTGTGTGTATATATATATATAAGTCTCAGGGCCTGGACTGTGGTGAGTGTGTGTATATATATAAGTCTCAGGGCCTGGACTGTGGTGTGTGTGTGTATATATATGAGTCTCAGGGCCTGGACTGTGGTGTGTGTGTTTATATATATAAGTCTCAGGGCATGGACTGTGGTGTGTGTGTATATATATAAGTCTCAGGGCCTGGACTGTGGTGTGTGTGTGTATATATATAAGTCTCAGGGCCTGGACTGTGGTGTGTGTGTGTGTGTATATATATAAGTCTCAGGGCCTGGACTGTGGTGTGTGTGTACATATATATAAGTCTCAGGGCCTGGACTGTGGTGTGTGTGTGTATATATATAAGTCTCAGGGCCTGGACTGTGGTGTGTGTGTGTATATATATAAGTCTCAGGGCCTGGACTGTGGTGTGTGTGTGTATTTATATAAGTCTCAGGGCCTGGACTGTGGTGTGTGTGTTTATATATATAAGTCTCAGGGCCTGGACTGTGGTGTGTGTGTGTGTATATATATAAGTCTCAGGGCATGGACTGTGGTGTGTGTGTGTGTATATATATAAGTCTCAGGTCATGGACTGTGGTGTGTGTGTGTGTATATATATAAGTCTCAGGGCATGGACTGTGGTGTGAGTGTGTGTATATATATAAGTCTCAGGGCATGGACTGTGGTGTGAGTGTGTGTATATATATAAGTCTCAGGGCATGGACTGTGGTGTGTGTGTGTATATATATAAGTCTCAGGGCATGGACTGTGGTGTGAGTGTGTGTATATATATAAGTCTCAGGGCATGGACTGTGGTGTGAGTGTGTGTATATATATAAGTCTCAGGGCATGGACTGTGGTGTGTGTGTGTGTATATATATAAGTCTCAGGGCATGGACTGTGGTGTGAGTGTGTGTATATATATAAGTCTCAGGGCATGGACTGTGGTGTGAGTGTGTGTATATATATAAGTCTCAGGGCATGGACTGTGGTGTGAGTGTGTGTATATATATAAGTCTCAGGGCATGGACTGTGGTGTGTGTGAATGTATATATATAAGTATCAGGGCCTGGACTGTGGTGTGTGTGTGTATATATAAGTCTCAGGGCCTGGACTGTGGTGTGTGTGTATATATATAAGTCTCAGGGCATGGACTGTGGTGTGAGTGTGTATATATATATAAGTCTCAGGGCATGGACTGTGGTGTGTGTGTGTATATATATAAGTCTCAGGGCATGGACTGTGGTGTGTGTGTGTATATATATAAGTCTCAGGGCCTGGACTGTGGTGTGTGTGTGTATATATATATATAAGTCTCAGGGCATGGACTGTGGTGTGTGTGTGTGTATATATATAAGTCTCAGGGCATGGACTGTGGTGTGAGTGTGTGTATATATATAAGTCTCAGGGCCTGGACTGTGGTGTGTGTGTGTATATATAAGTATCAGGGCCTGGACTGTGGTGTGTGTGTGTGTATATATATAAGTCTCAGTGCCTGGACTGTGGTGTGTGTGTGTATATATAAGTCTCAGGGCATGGACTGTGGAGTGAGTGTGTGTATATATATAAGTCCCAGGGCATGGACTGTGGTGTGTGTGTGTGTGTATATATATAAGTCTCAGGGCCTGGACTGTGGTGTGTGTGTGTATATATAAGTATCAGGGCCTGGACTGTGGTGTGTGTGTGTGTATATATATAAGTCTCAGTGCCTGGACTCTGGTGTGTGTGTGTATATATAAGTCTCAGGGCATGGACTGTGGAGTGAGTGTGTGTATATATATAAGTCTCAGGGCATGGACTGTGGTGTGTGTGTGTGTATATATATAAGTCTCAGGGCATGGACTGTGGTGTGTGTGTGTGTGTATATATATAAGTCTCAGGGCCTGGACTGTGGTGTGTGTGTATATATATATAAGTCTCAGGGCCTGGACTGTGGTGTGTGTGTGTATATATATAAGTCTCAGGGCCTGGACTGTGGTGTGTGTGTGTATATATATGAGTCTCAGGGCCTGGACTGTGGTGTGTGTGTGTATATATATAAGTCTCAGGGCCTGGACTGTGGTGTGTGTGTGTATATATATAAGTCTCAGGGCATGGACTGTGGTGTGTGTGTGTGTATATATATATAAGTCTCAGGGCATGGACTGTGGTGTGTGTGTGTGTATATATATAAGTCTCAGGGCATGGACTGTGGTGTGAGTGTGTGTATATATATAAGTCTCAGGGCCTGGACTGTGGTGTGTGTGTGTATATATAAGTATCAGGGCCTGGACTGTGGTGTGTGTGTGTGTATATATATAAGTCTCAGTGCCTGGACTGTGGTGTGTGTGTGTATATATATAAGTCTCAGGGCATGGACTGTGGTGTGAGTGTGTGTATATATATAAGTCTCAGGGCATGGACTGTGGTGTGTGTGTGTGTGTATATATATAAGTCTCAGGGCCTGGACTGGTGTGTGTGTGTGTATATATATATAAGTCTCAGGGCCTGGACTGTGGTGTGTGTGTATATATATATAAGTCTCAGGGCCAGGACTGTGGTGTGTGTGTGTATATATATAAGTCTCAGGGCCTGGACTGTGGTGTGTGTGTGTATATATATGAGTCTCAGGGCCTGGACTGTGGTGTGTGTGTTTATATATATAAGTCTCAGGGCCAGGACTGTGGTGTGTGTGTGTATATATATAAGTCTCAGGGCCTGGACTGGGGTGAGTGTGTGTATATATATAAGTCTCAGGGCCTGGACTGTGGTGTGTGTGTATATATATAAGTCTCAGGGCCTGGACTGGGGTGAGTGTGTGTATATATATAAGTCTCAGGGCCTGGACTGTGGTGTGTGTGTATATATATAAGTCTCAGGGCCTGGACTGTGGTGTGTGTGTGTATATATATGAGTCTCAGGGCCTGGACTGTGGTGTGTGTGTTTATATATATAAGTCTCAGGGCCAGGACTGTGGTGTGTGTGTGTATATATATAAGTCTCAGGGCCTGGACTGGGGTGAGTGTGTGTATATATATAAGTCTCAGGGCCTGGACTGTGGTGTGTGTGTATATATATAAGTCTCAGGGCATGGACTGTGGTGTGTGTGTATATATATATAAGTCTCAGGGCATGGACTGTGGTGTGTGTGTATATATATAAGTCTCAGGGCATGGACTGTGGTGTGTGTGTATATATATATAAGTCTCAGGGCATGGACTGTGGTGTGTGTATATATATATAAGTCTCAGGGCATGGACTGTGGTCTGTGTGTATATATATAAGTCTCAGGGCCTGGACTGTGGTGTGTGTGTGTATATATATAAGTCTCAGGGTCTGGACTGTGGTGTGTGTGTATATCTCAGTCTCAGGGCCTGGACTGTGGTGTGTGTGTGTGTGTATATATATAAGTCTCAGGGCCTGGACTGTGGTGTGTGTGCACATATATATAAGTCTCAGGGCCTGGACTGTGGTGTGTGTGTGTATATATATAAGTCTCAGGGCCTGGACTGTGGTGTGTGTGTGTATATATATAAGTCTCAGGGCCTGGACTGTGGTGTGTGTGTGTATTTATATAAGTCTCAGGGCCTGGACTGTGGTGTGTGTGTTTATATATATAAGTCTCAGGGCCTGGACTGTGGTGTGTGTGTGTGTATATATATAAGTCTCAGGGCATGGACTGTGGTGTGTGTGTGTGTGTATATATAAGTCTCAGGTCATGGACTGTGGTGTGTGTGTGTGTATATATATAAGTCTCAGGGCATGGACTGTGGTGTGTGTGTGTATATATATAAGTCTCAGGGCATGGACTGTGGTGAGTGTGTGTATATATATAAGTCTCAGGGCATGGACTGTAGTGTGAGTGTGTGTATATATATAAGTCTCAGGGCATGGACTGTGGTGTGAGTGTGTGTATATATATAAGTCTCAGGGCATGGACTGTGGTGTGAGTGTGTGTATATATATAAGTCTCAGGGCATGGAATGTGGTGTGTGTGTGTGTATATATATAAGTCTCAGGGCATGGACTGTGGTGTGAGTGTGTGTATATATATAAGTCTCAGGGCATGGACTGTGGTGTGAGTGTGTGTATATATATAAGTCTCAGGGCATGGACTGTGGTGTGAGTGTGTGTATATATATAAGTCTCAGGGCATGGACTGTGGTGTGTGTGTGTGTATATATATAAGTATCAGGGCCTGGACTGAGGTGTGTGTGTGTATATATAAGTCTCAGGGCCTGGACTGTGGTGTGTGTGTATATATATAAGTCTCAGGGCATGGACTGTGGTGTGAGTGTGTATATATATATAAGTCTCAGGGCATGGACTGTGGTGTGTGTGTGTATATATATATAAGTCTCAGGGCCTGGACTGTGGTGTGTGTGTGTGTATATATATAAGTCTCAGGGCATGGACTGTGGTGTGTGTATGTATATATATAAGTCTCAGGGCCTGGACTGTGGTGTGTGTGTGTGTGTGTATATATATAAGTCTCAGGGCCTGGACTGTGGTGTGTGTGTGTATATATATATAAGTCTCAGGGCCTGGACTGTGGTGTGTGTGTATATATATAAGTCTCAGGGCCTGGACTGTGGTGTGTGTGTGTATATATATGAGTCTCAGGGCCTGGACTGTGGTGTGTGTGTGTATATATATAAGTCTCAGGGCCTGGAATGTGGTGTGTGTGTGTATATATATATAAGTCTCAGGTCATGGACTGTGGTGTGTGTGTGTGTATATATATAAGTCTCAGGGCATGGACTGTGGTGTGAGTGTGTATATATAAGTCTCAGGGCCTGGACTGTGGTGTGTGTGTGTATATATATAAGTCTCAGGGCCTGGACTGTGGTGTGTGTGTGTATATATATGAGTCTCAGGGCCTGGACTGTGGTGTGTGTGTGTATATATATATAAGTCTCAGTGCCTGGACTGTGGTGAGTGTGTGTATATATATAAGTCTCAGGGCATGGACTGTGGTGTGTGTATGTATATATATAAGTCTCAGGGCCTGGACTGTGGTGTGTGTGTGTGTGTATATATATAAGTCTCAGGGCCTGGACTGTGGTGTGTGTGTATATATATATAAGTCTCAGGGCCTGGACTGTGGTGTGTGTGTATATATATAAGTCTCAGGGCCTGGACTGTGGTGTGTGTGTGTATATATATGAGTCTCAGGGCCTGGACTGTGGTGTGTGTGTGTATATATATAAGTATCAGGGCCTGGACTGTGGTGTGTGTGTGTATATATATATAAGTCTCAGGGCCTGGACTGTGGTGTGTGTGTGTATATATATAAGTCTCAGGGCATGGACTGTGGTGTGTGTGTGTGTATATATATAAGTCTCAGGGCCTGGAATGTGGTGTGTGTGTGTATATATATATAAGTCTCAGGTCATGGACTGTGGTGTGTGTGTGTGTATATATATAAGTCTCAGGGCCTGGACTGTGGTGTGTGTGTGTATATATAAGTCTCAGGGCCTGGACTGTGGTGTGTGTGTGTATATATATAAGTCTCAGGGCCTGGACTGTGGTGTGTGTGTGTATATATATGAGTCTCAGGGCCTGGACTGTGGTGTGTGTGTGTATATATATAAGTCTCAGGGCCTGGAATGTGGTGTGTGTGTGTATATATATATAAGTCTCAGGGCATGGACTGTGGTGTGTGTGTATGTATATATATAAGTCTCAGGGTCTGGACTGTGGTGTGTGTGTATGTATATATATATAAGTCTCAGGGCCTGGACTGTGGTGTGTGTATGTATATATATATAGGTCTCAGGGCCTGGACTGTGGTGAGTGTGTGTATATATATAAGTCTCAGGGCCTGGACTGTGGTGTGTGTGTTTATATATATAAGTCTCAGGGCATGGACTGTGGTGTGTGTGTATATATATAAGTCTCAGGGCATGGACTGTGGTGTGTGTGTGTATATATATAAGTCTCAGGGCCTGGACTGTGGTGTGTGTGTATATATATATATGTCTCAGGGCCTGGACTGTGGTGTGTGTGTGTGTGTATATATATAACTCTCAGGGCCTGGACTGTGGTGTGTGTGTGTGTATATATATAAGTCTCAGGGCATTGACTGTGGTGTGTGTGTGTGTGTGTATATATATAACTCTCAGGGCCTGGACTGTGGTGTGTGTATATATATATAAGTCTCAGGGCCTGGACTGTGGTGTGTGTGTATATATATAAGTCTCAGGGCATGGACTGGGGTGTGTGTGTGTATATATATAAGTCTCAGGGCATGGACTGTGGTGTGTGTATATATATATAAGTCTCAGGGCCTGGACTGTGGTGTGTGTGTATATATATAAGTCTCAGGGCATGGACTGTGGTGTGTGTGTGTGTGTATATATATAACTCTCAGGGCCTGGACTGTGGTGTGTGTGTGTGTATATATATAAGTCTCAGGGCATGGACTGTGGTGTGTGTGTGTATATATATAAGTCTCAGGGCCTGGACTGTGGTGTGTGTGTGTATATATATAAGTCTCAGGGCATGGACTGTGGTGTGTGTGCGTGTGTATATATATAACTCTCAGGGCCTGGACTGTGGTGTGTGTGTGTATATATATAAGTCTCAGGGCATGGACTGTGGTGTGTGTGTGTATATATATAAGTCTCAGGGCCTGGACTGTGGTGTGTGTGTGTATATATATAAGTCTCAGGGTCTGGACTGTGGTGTGTGTGTGTATATATATAAGTCTCAGGGCATGGACTGTGGTGTGTGTGTGTATATATATAAGTCTCAGGGCATGGACTGTGGTGTGTGTGTGTGTATATATATATAAGTCTCAGGGCATGGACTGTGGTGTGTGTGTATATATATAAGTCTCAGGGCCTGGACTGTGGTGTGTGTGTGTATATATATAAGTCTCAGGGCCTGGACTGTGGTGTGTGTGTGTATATATATAAGTCTCAGGGCATGGACTGTGGTGTGTGTGTGTGTGTATATATATAACTCTCAGGGCCTGGACTGTGGTGTGTGTGTGTATATATATAAGTCTCAGGGCATGGACTGTGGTGTGTGTGTGTATATATATAAGTCTCAGGGCCTGGACTGTGGTGTGTGTGTGTATATATATAAGTCTCAGGGCATGGACTGTGGTGTGTGTGTGTGTGTATATATATAACTCTCAGGGCCTGGACTGTGGTGTGTGTGTGTATATATATAAGTCTCAGGGCATGGACTGTGGTGTGTGTGTGTATATATATAAGTCTCAGGGCCTGGACTGTGGTGTGTGTGTGTATATATATAAGTCTCAGGGTCTGGACTGTGGTGTGTGTGTGTATATATATAAGTCTCAGGGCATGGACTGTGGTGTGTGTGTGTATATATATAAGTCTCAGGGCATGGACTGTGGTGTGTGTGTGTGTATATATATATAAGTCTCAGGGCATGGACTGTGGTGTGTGTGTATATATATAAGTCTCAGGGCCTGGACTGTGGTGTGTGTGTGTATATATATAAGTCTCAGGGCCTGGACTGTGGTGTGTGTGTGTGTATATATATAAGTCTCAGGGCCTGGACTGTGGTGTGTGTGTGTATATATATAAGTCTCAGGGCCTGGACTGTGGTGTGTGTGTGTATATATATAAGTCTCAGGGTCTGGACTGTGGTGTGTGTGTGTATATATATAAGTCTCAGGGCATGGACTGTGGTGTGTGTGTATATATATAAGTCTCAGGGCCTGGACTGTGGTGTGTGTGTGTATATATATAAGTCTCAGGGCCTGGACTGTGGTGTGTGTGTGTGTATATATATAAGTCTCAGGGCCTGGACTGTGGTGTGTGTGTGTATATATATAAGTCTCAGGGCCTGGACTGTGGTGTGTGTGTGTATATATATAAGTCTCAGGGCCTGGACTGTGGTGTGTGTGTGTATATATATAAGTCTCAGGGCCTGGACTGTGGTGTGTGTGTATATATATATAAGTCTCAGGGCCTGGACTGTGGTGTGTGTGTGTATATATATAAGTCTCAGGGCCTGGACTGTGGTGTGTGTGTGTATATATATAAGTCTCAGGGCCTGGACTGTGGTGTGTGTGTGTATATATATAAGTCTCAGGGCCTGGACTGTGGTGTGTGTGTGTATATATATAAGTCTCAGGGCCTGGACTGTGGTGTGTGTGTATATATATAAGTATCAGGGCCTGGACTGTGGTGTGTGTGTGTATATATATAAGTATCAGGGCCTGGACTGTGGTGTGTGTGTGTGTATATATATAAGTCTCAGGGCATGGACTGTGGTGTGTGTATATATATATGAGTCTCAGGGCCTGGACTGTGGTGTGTGTGTGTATATATATAAGTCTCAGGGCCTGGACTGTGGTGTGTGTGTGTATATATATAAGTATCAGGGCCTGGACTGTGGTGTGTGTGTGTATATATATAAGTCTCAGGGCCTGGACTGTGGTGTGTGTGTGTATATATATAAGTATCAGGGCCTGGACTGTGGTGTGTGTGTGTATATATATAAGTATCAGGGCCAGGACTGTGGTGTGTGTGTGTATATATATATAAGTCTCAGGGCCTGGACTGTGGTGTGTGTGTATTTATATAAGTCTCAGGGTCTGGACTGTGGTGTGTGTGTGTATATATATAAGTCTCAGGGCCTGGACTGTGGTGTGTGTGTGTATATATATATAAGTCTCAGGGCCTGGACTGTGGTGTGTGTGTGTATATATATAAGTCTCAGGGCCTGGACTGTGGTGTGTGTGTGTATATATATATGAGTCTCAGGGCCTGGACTGTGGTGTGTGTGTGTATATATATAAGTATCAGGGCCTGGACTGTGGTGTGTGTGTGTATATATATAAGTATCAGGGCCTGGACTGTGGTGTGTGTGTGTTTATATATATAAGTCTCAGGGCCTGGACTGTGGTGTGTGTGTATTTATATAAGTCTCAGGGTCTGGACTGTGGTGTGTGTGTGTATATATATAAGTATCAGGGCCTGGACTGTGGTGTGTGTGTGTATATATATATAAGTCTCAGGGCCTGGACTGTGGTGTGTGTTTATTTATATAAGTCTCAGGGCATGGACTGTGGTGTGTGTGTGTGTATATATAAGTCTCAGGGCATGGACTGTGGTGTGTGCGTGTATATATATAAGTCTCAGGGTCTGGACTGTGGTGTGTGTATGTATATATATATAAGTCTCAGGGCCTGGACTGTGGTGTGTGTGTGTATATATATCAGTCTCAGGGCATGGACTGTGGTGAGCGTGTGTGGATATATATAAGTCTCAGGGCCTGGACTGTGGTGTGTGTGTTTATATATATAAGTCTCAGGGCCTGGACTGTGGTGTGTGTGTGTATTTATATAAGTCTCAGGGCATGGACTGTGGTGTGTGTGTGTATTTATATAAGTCTCAGGGCCTGGACTGTGGTGAGCGTGTGTGTATATATATAAGTCTCAGGGCCTGGACTGTGGTGTGTGTGTGTATATATATAAGTCTCAGGGCCTGGACTTTGGTGAGCGTGTGTGTATTTATATAAGTCTCAGGGCCTGGACTGTGGTGCGCGTGTGTGTATATATATAAGTCTCAGGGCCTGGACTGTGGTGTGTGTGTGTATATATATAAGTCTCAGGGCCTGGACTGTGGTGTGTGTGTATATATATATATAAGTCTCAGGGTCTGGACTGTGGTGTGTGTGTGTGTATATATATAAGTCTCAGGGCCTGGACTGTGGTGTGTGTGTATATATATAAGTCTCAGGGCCTGGACTGTGGTGTGTGTGTGTGTGTATATATATAAGTCTCAGGGCCTGGACTGTGGTGTGTGTGTATATATATAAGTCTCAGGGTCTGGACTGTGGTGTGTGTGTGTATATATATAAGTCTCAGGGCCTGGACTGTGGTGTGTGTGTGTATTTATATAAGTCTCAGGGCATGGACTGTGGTGTGTGTGTGTATTTATATAAGTCTCAGGGCCTGGACTGTGGTGAGCGTGTGTGTATATATATAAGTCTCAGGGCCTGGACTGTGGTGTGTGTGTATTTATATAAGTCTCAGGGCCTGGACTGTGGTGAGCGTGTGTGTATATATATAAGTCTCAGGGCCTGGACTGTGGTGTGTGTGTGTATATATATACGTCTCAGGGCCTGGACTGTGGTGTGTGTGTATATATATATATAAGTCTCAGGGTCTGGACTGTGGTGTGTGTGTGTGTATATATATAAGTCTCAGGGCCTGGACTGTGGTGTGTGTGTGTATATATATAAGTCTCAGGGCCTGGACTGTGGTGTGTGTGTGTGTATATATATAAGTCTCAGGGCCTGGACTGTGGTGTGTGTGTATATATATATATATAAGTCTCAGAGCCTGGACTGTGGTGAGTGTGTGTATATATAAGTCTCAGGGTCTGGACTGTGGTGTGTGTGTGTGTATATATATAAGTCTCAGGGCCTGGACTGTGGTGAGTGTGTGTATATATATATATATAAGTCTCAGGGCCTGGACTGTGGTGTGTGTGTGTGTATATATATATATAAGTCTCAGGGCATGGACTGTGGTGTGTGTGTGTGTATATATATAAGTCTCAGGGCCTGGACTGTGGTGAGTGTGTGTATATATATATATATATAAGTCTCAGGGCCTGGACTGTGGTGTGTGTGTATATATATATATATATATATGTCTCAGGGTCTGGACTGTGGTGTGTGTGTGTATATATATAAGTATCAGGGCCTGGACTGTTGTGTGTGTGTGTATATATATAAGTCTCAGGGCCTGGACTGTGGTGTGTGTGTGTATATATATATAAGTCTCAGGGCCTGGACTGTGGTGTGTGTGTGTATTTATATAAGTCTCAGGGCCTGGACTGTGGTGTGTGTGTGTATATATATAAGTATCAGGGCCTGGACTGTGGTGTGTGTGTGTGTGTTTATATAAGTCTCAGGGCCTGGACTGTGGTGTGTGTGTGTATATATATAAGTATCAGGGCCTGGACTGTGGTGTGTGTGTGTGTGTTTATATATAAGTCTCAGGGCCTGGACTGTGGTGTGTGTGTGTATATATATAAGTATCAGGGCCTGGACTGTGGTGTGTGTGTGTATATATATAAGTCTCAGGGCCTGGACTGTGGTGTGTGTGTGTATATATATAAGTATCAGGGCCTGGACTGTGGTGTGTGTGTGTGTATATATATAAGTATCAGGGCCTGGACTGTGGTGTGTGTGTGTATATATATATAAGTCTCAGGGCCTGGACTGTGGTGTGTGGGTATATATATAAGTCTCAGGGCCTGGACTGTGGTGTGTGTGTGTATATATATAAGTATCAGGGGCTGGACTGTGGTGTGTGTGTGTGTGTTTATATATAAGTCTCAGGGCCTGGACTGTGGTGTGTGTTTGTGTGTATATATATAAGTCTCAGGGCCTGGACTGTGGTGTGTGTGTGTGTATATATAAGTCTCAGGGCCTGGACTGTGGTGTGTGTGTGTGTATATATATAAGTATCAGGGCCTGGACTGTGGTGTGTGTGTGTGTATATATATAAGTCTCAGGGCATGGACTGTGGTGTGTGTGTGTGTATATATATAAGTATCAGGGCCTGGACTGTGGTGTGTGTGTGTATGTATATAAGTCTCAGGGCCTGGACTGTGGTGAGCGTGTGTGTATTTATATAAGTCTCAGGGCCTGGACTGTGGTGTGTGTGTGTGTGTTTATATATAAGTCTCAGGGCCTGGACTGTGGTGTGAGTGTGTATATATATAAGTCTCAGGGCCTGGACTGTGGTGTGTGTGTGTATATATATAAGTCTCAGGGCCTGGACTGTGGTGTGTGTGTGTATATATATAAGTCTCAGGGCCTGGACTGTGGTGTGTGTGTGTATATATATAAGTCTCAGGGCCTGGACTGTGGTGTGTGTGTATATATATATAAGTCTCAGGGTCTGGACTGTGGTGTGTGTGTGTATATATATATCAGTCTCAGGGCATGGACTGTGGTGTGTGTGTGTGTATATATATAAGTCTCAGGGCATGGACAGTGGTGTGTGTGTGTTTATATATAAGTCTCAGGGCCTGGACTGTGGTGTGTGTGTGTGTATATATATAAGTCTCAGGGCCTGGACTGTGGTGTGTGTGTGTTTATATATAAGTCTCAGGGCCTGGACTGTGGTGTGTGTGTGTGTATATATATAAGTCTCAGGGCCTGGACTGTGGTGTGTGTGTGTGTATATATATAAGTCTCAGGGCATGGACTGTGGTGTGTGTGTGTGTATATATATAAGTCTCAGGGCATGGACAGTGGTGTGTGTGTGTTTATATATAAGTCTCAGGGCCTGGACTGTGGTGTGTGTGTGTGTATATATATAAGTCTCAGGGCCTGGACTGTGGTGTGTGTGTGTGTATATATATAAGTCTCAGGGCATGGACTGTGGTGTGTGTGTATATATATACGTCTCAGGGCCTGGACTGTGGTGTGTGTGTGTTTATATATAAGTCTCAGGGCCTGGACTGTGGTGTGTGTGTGTGTATATATATAAGTCTCAGGGCCTGGACTGTGGTGCGTGTGTGTATTTATATAAGTCTCAGGGCCTGGACTGTGGTGTGTGTGTGTGTGTTTATATATAAGTCTCAGGGCCTGGACTGTGGTGAGCGTGTGCGTATTTATATAAGTCTCAGGGCCTGGACTGTGGTGTGTGTGTGTGTATATATATATAAGTATCAGGGCCTGGACTGTGGTGTGTGTGTGTGTATATATATATATAAGTCTCAGGGCCTGGACTGTGGTGTGTGTGTGTATATATATAAGTCTCAGGGCCTGGACTGTGGTGTGTGTTTGTGTGTATATATATAAGTCTCAGGGCCTGGACTGTGGTGTGTGTGTGTGTATATATATAAGTATCAGGGCCTGGACTGTGGTGTGTGTGTGTGTATATATATATATAAGTCTCAGGGCCTGGACTGTTGTGTGTGTGTGTATATATATAAGTCTCAGGGCATGGACTGTGGCGTGTGTGTGTATATATATAAGTATCAGGGCCTGGACTGTGGTGTGTGTGTGTGTATATATAAGTCTCAGGGCCTGGACTGTGGTGTGTGTGTGTGTATATATACAAGTCTCAGGGCCTGGACTGTGGTGTGTGTGTGTATTTATATAAGTCTCAGGGCCTGGACTGTGGTGTGTGTGTGTGTGTATATATATAAGTATCAGGGCCTGGACTGTGGTGTGTGTGTGTGTATATATAAGTCTCAGGGCCTGGACTGTGGTGTGTGTGTGTGTATATATATAAGTCTCAGGGCATGGACTGTGGTGTGTGTGTGTATTTATATAAGTCTCAGGGCCTGGACTGTGGTGTGTGTGTGTGTATATATATAAGTATCAGGGCCTGGACTGTGGCGTGTGTGTGTATATATATAAGTATCAGGGCCTGGACTGTGGTGTGTGTGTGTATATATATAAGTCTCAGGGCCTGGACTGTGATGTGTGTGTGTATATATATATAAGTATCAGGGCCTGGACTGTGGTGTGTGTATATATATATAAGTCTCAGGGCATGGACTGTGGTGTGTGTGTGTATATATATTTAAGTCTCAGGGCATGGACTGTGGTGTGTGTGTATGTATATATATATGTCTCAGGGCCTGGACTGTGGTGTGTGTGTATATATATATAAGTCTCAGGTTCTGGACTGTGGTGTGTGTGTGTATATATATAAGTCTCAGGGCCTGGACTGTGGTGAGTGTGTGTATATATATAAGTCTCAGGGCATGGACTGTGGTGTGTGTGTGTATATATAAGTCTCAGGGCCTGGACTGTGGTGTGTGTGTGTATATATAAGTCTCAGGGCATGGACTGTGGAGTGTGTGTGTATATATATAAGTCTCAGTGCCTGGACTGTGGTATGTGTGTATATATATATATAAGTCTCAGGGTCTGGACTGTGGTATGTGTGTATATATATATAAGTCTCAGGGCATGGACTGTGGTGAGCGTGTGTGTATTTATATAAGTCTCAGGGCCTGGACTGTGGTGTGTGTGTGTGTGTTTATATATAAGTCTCAGGGCCTGGACTGTGGTGAGTGTCTGTGTTTATATAAGTCTCAGGGCCTGGACTGTGGTGAGCGTGTGCGTATTTATATAAGTATCAGGGCATGGACTGTGGTGTGTGTGTGTGTGTATTTATATAAGTCTCAGGGCCTGGACTGTGGTGTGTGTGTTGAAATATATAAGTCTCAGGGCATGGACTGTGGTGTGTGTGTATATATATAAGTCTCAGGGCATGGACTGTGGTCTGTGTGTGTGTGTATATATATAAGTCTCAGGGCCTGGACTGTGGCGTGTGTGTATATATATATAAGTCTCAGGGCCTGGACTGTGGTGTGTGTGTGTATATATATAAGTCTCAGGGCCTGGACTGTGGTGTGTGTGTGTATATATATAAGTATCAGGGCCTGGACTGTGGTGTGTGTGTGTATATATATAAGTATCAGGGCCTGGACTGTGGTGTGTGTGTGTGTATATATATAAGTCTCAGGGCATGGACTGTGGTGTGTGTATATATATATGAGTCTCAGGGCCTGGACTGTGGTGTGTGTGTGTATATATATAAGTCTCAGGGCCTGGACTGTGGTGTGTGTGTGTATATATATAAGTATCAGGGCCTGGACTGTGGTGTGTGTGTGTATATATATAAGTCTCAGGGTCTGGACTGTGGTGTGTGTGTGTATATATATAAGTATCAGGGCCTGGAATGTGGTGTGTGTGTGTATATATATAAGTATCAGGGCCTGGACTGTGGTGTGTGTGTGTATATATATATAAGTCTCAGGGCCTGGACTGTGGTGTGTGTGTATTTATATAAGTCTCAGGGTCTGGACTGTGGTGTGTGTGTGTATATATATAAGTCTCAGGGTCTGGACTGTGGTGTGTGTGTGTATATATATGAGTCTCAGGGCCTGGACTGTGGTGTGTATGTGTATATATATAAGTATCAGGGCCTGGACTGTGGTGTGTGTGTGTATATATATAAGTATCAGGGCCTGGACTGTGGTGTGTGTGTGTTTATATATATAAGTCTCAGGGCCTGGACTGTGGTGTGTGTGTGTATATATATAAGTCTCAGGGCCTGGACTGTGGTGTGTGTGTGTATATATATATAAGTCTCAGGGTCTGGACTGTGGTGTGTGTGTGTATATATATGAGTCTCAGGGCCTGGACTGTGGTGTGTATGTGTATATATATAAGTATCAGGGCCTGGACTGTGGTGTGTGTGTGTATATATATAAGTATCAGGGCCTGGACTGTGGTGTGTGTGTGTTTATATATATAAGTCTCAGGGCCTGGACTGTGGTGTGTGTGTATTTATATAAGTCTCAGGGTCTGGACTGTGGTGTGTGTGTATATATATAAGTATCAGGGCCTGGACTGTGGTGTGTGTGTGTATATATATATAAGTCTCAGGGCCTGGACTGTGGTGTGTGTGTATATATATATATAAGTCTCAGGGCATGGACTGTGGTGTGTGTGTGTATATATATAAGTATCAGGGCCTGGACTGTGGTGTGTGTGTGTATATATATATAAGTCTCAGGGCCTGGACTGTGGTGTGTGTGTGTATATATATAAGTATCAGGGCCTGGACTGTGGTGTGTGTGTGTATATATATATAAGTCTCAGGGCCTGGACTGTGGTGTGTGTGTGTGTATATATATAAGTCTCAGGGCATTGACTGTGGTGTGTGTGTGTATTTATATAAGTCTCAGGGCATGGACTGTGGTGTGTGTGTGTGTATATATAAGTCTCAGGGCATGGACTGTGGTGTGTGCGTATGTATATATATAAGTCTCAGGGTCTGGACTGTGGTGTGTGTATGTATATATATATAAGTCTCAGGGCCTGGACTGTGGTGTGTGTGTGTGTATATATATAAGTCTCAGGGCCTGGACTGTGGTGTGTGTGTATATATATAAGTCTCAGGGCCTGGACTGTGGTGTGTGTGTTTATATATATAAGTCTCAGGGCCTGGACTGTGGTGTGTGTGTGTATTTATATAAGTCTCAGGGCATGGACTGTGGTGTGTGTGTATGTATATATATATAAGTCTCAGGGCCTGGACTGTGGTGTGTGTGTGTATTTATATAAGTCTCAGGGCATGGACTGTGGTGTGTGTGTATGTATATATATATAAGTCTCAGGGCCTGGACTGTGGTGTGTGTGTGTATATATATAAGTCTCAGGGCCTGGACTGTGGTGTGTGTGTGTATATATATAAGTCTCAGGGCCTGGACTGTGGTGTGTGTGTATATATATATATAAGTCTCAGGGTCTGGACTGTGGTGTGTGTGTGTGTATATATATAAGTCTCAGGGCCTGGACTGTGGTGTGTGTGTGTATATATATAAGTCTCAGGGCCTGGACTGTGGTGTGTGTGTGTGTATATATATAAGTCTCAGGGCCTGGACTGTGGTGTGTGTGTATATATATATATATAAGTCTCAGGGTCTGGACTGTGGTGTGTGTGTGTGTATATATATAAGTCTCAGAGCCTGGACTGTGGTGAGTGTGTGTATATATATATATATATATATAAGTCTCAGGGTCTGGACTGTGGTGTGTGTGTGTATATATATAAGTCTCAGGGCCTGGACTGTGGTGAGTGTGTGTATATATATATATATAAGTCTCAGGGCCTGGACTGTGGTGTGTGTGTATATATATATATATATATGTCTCAGGGTCTGGACTGTGGTGTGTGTGTGTATATATATAAGTATCAGGGCCTGGACTGTTGTGTGTGTGTGTATATATATAAGTATCAGGGCCTGGACTGTGGTGTGTGTGTGTATATATATAAGTCTCAGGGCCTGGACTGTGGTGTGTGTGTGTGTATATATATAAGTATCAGGGCCTGGACTGTTGTGTGTGTATGTATATATATAAGTCTCAGGGCCTGGACTGTGGTGAGCGTGTGTGTATTTATATACGTCTCAGGGCCTGGACTGTGGTGTGTGTGTGTGTATATATATAAGTATCAGGGCCTGGACTGTGGTGTGTGTGTGTGTGTTTATATATAAGTCTCAGGGCCTGGACTGTGGTGTGTGTTTGTATATATATAAGTATCAGGGCCTGGACTGTGGTGTGTGTGTGTGTGTTTATATATAAGTCTCAGGGCCTGGACTGTGGTGTGTGTGTGTATATATATAAGTATCAGGGCCTGGACTGTGGTGTGTGTGTGTATATATATAAGTCTCAGGGCCTGGACTGTAGTGTGTGTGTATATATATATAAGTATCAGGGCCTGGACTGTGGTGTGTGTGTGTGTATATATATAAGTATCAGGGCCTGGACTGTGGTGTGTGTGTGTATATATATAAGTCTCAGGGCCTGGACTGTGGTGTGTGTTTGTATATATATAAGTATCAGGGCCTGGACTGTGGTGTGTGTGTGTGTGTTTATATATAAGTCTCAGGGCCTGGACTGTGGTGTGTGTGTGTATATATATAAGTATCAGGGCCTGGACTGTGGTGTGTGTGTGTATATATATAAGTCTCAGGGCCTGGACTGTGGTGTGTGTGTGTGTATATATAAGTATCAGGGCATGGACTGTGGTGTGTGTGTGTATATATATAAGTCTCAGGGCCTGGACTGTGGTGTGTGTGTATATATATAAGTATCAGGGCCTGGACTGTGGTGTGTGTGTGTGTATATATAAGTCTCAGGGCCTGGACTGTGGTGTGTGGGTATATATATAAGTCTCAGGGCCTGGACTGTGGTGTGTGTGTGTATATATATAAGTATCAGGGGCTGGACTGTGGTGTGTGTGTGTGTGTTTATATATAAGTCTCAGGGCCTGGACTGTGGTGTGTGTGTGTGTATATATATAAGTATCAGGGCCTGGACTGTGGTGTGTGTGTGTATATATATAAGTATCAGGGCCTGGACTGTGGTGTGTGTGTGTGTATATATATAAGTATCAGGGCCTGGACTGTGGTGTGTGTGTGTGTGTATATATAAGTATCAGGGCCTGGACTGTGGTGTGTGTGTATGTATATAAGTCTCAGGGCCTGGACTGTGGTGTGTGTGTGTTTATATATATAAGTATCAGGGCCTGGACTGTGGTGTGTGTATATATATAAGTATCAGGGCCTGGACTGTGGTGTGTGTGTGTGTATATATATAAGTATCAGGGCCTGGACTGTGGTGTGTGTGTGTGTATATATAAGTATCAGGGCCTGGACTGTGGTGTGTGTGTATGTATATAAGTCTCAGGGCCTGGACTGTGGTGTGTGTGTGTTTATATATATAAGTATCAGGGCCTGGACTGTGGTGTGTGTATATATATATAAGTATCAGGGCCTGGACTGTGGTGTGTGTGTGTGTATATATATAAGTATCAGGGCCTGGACTGTGGTGTGTGTGTATGTATATAAGTCTCAGGGCCTGGACTGTGGTGAGCGTGTGTGTATTTATATAAGTCTCAGGGCCTGGACTGTGGTGTGTGTGTGTGTGTTTATATATAAGTCTCAGGGCCTGGACTGTGGTGTGTGTGTGTGTATATATATAAGTCTCAGGGCCTGGACTGTGGTGAGCGTGTGTGTATTTATATAAGTCTCAGGGCCTGGACTGTGGTGTGTGTGTGTGTGTTTATATATAAGTCTCAGGGCCTGGACTGTGGTGAGTGTCTGTGTTTATATAAGTCTCAGGGCCTGGACTGTGGTGAGCGTGTGCGTATTTATATAAGTCTCAGGGCCTGGACTGTGGTGTGTGTGTGTGTATATATATAAGTCTCAGGTCATGGACTGTGGTGTGTGTGTGTGTATATATATAAGTATCAGGGCCTGGACTGTGGTGTGTGTGTGTGTATATATATATAAGTCTCAGGGCCTGGACTGTGGTGTTTGTGTGTGTATATATATATAAGTCTCAGGTCATGGACTGTGGTGTGTGTGTGTGTATATATATAAGTATCAGGGCCTGGACTGTGGTGTGTGTGTGTGTATATATATATAAGTCTCAGGGCCTGGACTGTGGTGTGTGTGTTTATATATATAAGTCTCAGGGCCTGGACTGTGGTGTGTGTGTGTATATATATAAGTCTCAGGGCCTGGACTGTTGTGTGTGTGTGTATATATATAAGTCTCAGGGCCTGGACTGTGGTGTGTGTGTGTGTATATATATGTAAGTCTCAGGGCCTGGACTGTGGTGTTTGTGTGTGTATATATATAAGTCTCAGGGCCGGGACTGTGGTGTGTGTGTGTATATATATAAGTCTCAGGGCCTGGACTGTGGTGTGTGTGTGTATATATATAAGTCTCAGGGCCTGGACTGTGGTGTGTGTGTGTATATATATATAAGTCTCAGGGCCTGGACTGTGGTGTTTGTGTGTATATATATAAGTCTCAGGGCCTGGACTGTGGTGTGTGTGTGTGTATATATATAAGTCTCAGGGCCTGGACTGTGGTGTGTGTGTGTGTATATATATAAGTCTCAGGGCCTGGACTGTGGTGTGTGTGTGTATATATATATATAAGTATCAGGGCCTGGACTGTGGTGTGTGTGTGTGTATATATATAAGTCTCAGGGCCTGGACTGTGGTGTGTGTTTGTGTGTATATATATAAGTCTCAGGGCCTGGACTGTGGTGTGTGTGTGTGTATATATATAAGTCTCAGGGCCTGGACTGTGGTGTGTGTGTTTATATATATAAGTCTCAGGGCCTGGACTGTGGTGTGTGTGTGTGTATATATATAAGTCTCAGGGCCTGGACTGTTGTGTGTGTGTATATATATATAAGTATCAGGGCCTGGACTGTGGCGTGTGTGTGTATATATATAAGTATCAGGGCCTGGACTGTGGTGTGTGTGTGTGTATATATATAAGTCTCAGGGCCTGGACTGTGGTGTGTGTGTGTATTTACATAAGTCTCAGGGCCTGGACTGTGGTGTGTGTGTGTGTATATATATAAGTCTCAGGGCATGGACTGTGGTGTGTGTGTGTGTATATATATAAGTCTCAGGGCCTGGACTGTGGTGTGTGTTTGTGTGTATATATATAAGTCTCAGGGCCTGGACTGTGGTGTGTGTGTGTGTATATATATAAGTCTCAGGGCCTGGACTGTGGTGTGTGTGTATATATATATAAGTATCAGGGCCTGGACTGTGGCGTGTGTGTGTATATATATAAGTATCAGGGCCTGGACTGTGGTGTGTGTGTGTGTATATATATAAGTCTCAGGGCCTGGACTGTGGTGTGTGTGTGTATTTACATAAGTCTCAGGGCCTGGACTGTGGTGTGTGTGTGTGTATATACATAAGTCTCAGGGCATGGACTGTGGTGTGTGTGTGTATATATATATAAGTCTCAGGGCATGGACTGTGGTGAGTGTGTGTGTATATATATAAGTATCAGGGCCTGGACTGTGGTGTGTGTGTGTGTATATATATAAGTCTCAGGGCCTGGACTGTGGTGTGTGTGTGTATTTATATAAGTCTCAGGGCCTGGACTGTGGTGTGTGTGTGTGTATATATATAAGTATCAGGGCCTGGACTGTGGTGTGTGTGTGTGTATATATAAGTCTCAGGGCCTGGACTGTGGTGTGTGTGTGTGTATATATATAAGTCTCAGGGCCTGGACTGTGGTGTGTGTGTGTATTTATATAAGTCTCAGGGCCTGGACTGTGGTGTGTGTGTGTGTATATATATAAGTATCAGGGCCTGGACTGTGGCGTGTGTGTGTATATATATAAGTATCAGGGCCTGGACTGTGGTGTGTGTGTGTATATATATAAGTCTCAGGGCCTGGACTGTGGTGTTTGTGTGTGTATATATATAAGTCTCAGGGCCTGGACTGTGGTGTGTGTGTGTATATATGTAAGTATCAGGGCCTGGACTGTGGTGTGTGTGTGTATATATCAGTCTCAGGGCCTGGACTGTGGTGTGTGTGTGTATATATATAAGTCTCAGGGCCTGGACTGTGGTGTGTGTGTGTGTATATATATAAGTCTCAGGTTCTGGACTGTGGTGAGTGTGTGTGTATATATAAGTATCAGGTTCTGGACTGTGGTGTGTGTGTGTATATATATATAAGTCTCAGGTTCTGGACTGTGGTGTGTGTGTATATATAAGTCTCAGGGCCTGGACTGTGGTGTGTGTGTGTGTATATATATAAGTCTCAGGTTCTGGACTGTGGTGAGTGTGTGTGTATATATATAAGTCTCAGGTTCTGGACTGGGGTGTGTGTGTGTATATATATATAAGTCTCAGGGCATGGACTGTGGTGTGTGTGTGTATATATATATAAGTCTCAGGGCATGGACTGTGGTGTGTGTGTATGTATATATATATGTCTCAGGGCCTGGACTGTGGTGTGTGTGTATATATATATAAGTCTCAGGGTCTGGACTGTGGTGTGTGTGTATATATATATAAGTCTCAGGGCCTGGACTGTGGTGTGTGTGTGTATATATATATAAGTCTCAGGTTCTGGACTGTGGTGTGTGTGTATATATATATAAGTCTCAGGGCCTAAACTGTGGTGTGTGTGTGTATATATATATAAGTCTCAGGTTCTGGACTGTGGTGTGTGTGTGTATATATATAAGTCTCAGGGCCTGGACTGTGGTGAGTGTGTGTATATATATAAGTCTCAGGGCATGGACTGTGGTGTGTGTGTGTATATATAAGTCTCAGGGCCTGGACTGTGGTGTGTGTGTGTATATATAAGTCTCAGGGCATGGACTGTGGAGTGAGTGTGTGTGTATATATATAAGTCTCAGGGCCTGGACTGTGGTATGTGTGTATATATATATATAAGTCTCAGGGTCTGGACTGTGGTATGTGTGTATATATATATAAGTCTCAGGGCATGGACTGTGGTGAGCGTGTGTGTATTTATATAAGTCTCAGGGCCTGGACTGTGGTGTGTGTGTGTGTGTTTATATATAAGTCTCAGGGCCTGGACTGTGGTGAGTGTCTGTGTTTATATAAGTCTCAGGGCCTGGACTGTGGTGAGCGTGTGCGTATTTATATAAGTCTCAGGGCCTGGACTGTGGTGTGTGTGTGTGTGTTTATATATAAGTATCAGGGCCTGGACTGTGGTGTGTGTGTGTGTATATATATAAGTATCAGGGCCTGGACTGTGGTGTGTGTGTGTATATATATATAAGTCTCTGGGTCTGGACTGTGGTGTGTGTGTATATATATATAAGTATCAGGGCCTGGACTGTGGTGTGTGTGTATATATATATAAGTCTCAGGGCCTGGACTGTGGTGTGTGTGTGTATATATATATAAGTCTCAGGGCCTGGACTGTGGTGTGTGTGTGTGTATATATATAAGTCTCAGGGCCTGGACTGTGGTGTGTGTGTGTGTATATATATAATTCTCAGGGTCTGGACTGTGGTATGTGTGTATATATATAAGTCTCAGGGCCTGGACTGTGGTGTGTGTTTGTGTGTATATATATAAGTCTCAGGGCCTGGACTGTGGTGTGTGTGTGTGTATATATATAAGTCTCAGGGCATGGACTGTGGTGTGTGTGTGTATATATATATAAGTCTCTGGGTCTGGACTGTGGTGTGTGTGTATATATATATAAGTATCAGGGCCTGGACTGTGGTGTGTGTGTATATATATATAAGTCTCAGGGCCTGGACTGTGGTGTGTGTGTGTATATATATATAAGTCTCTGGGTCTGGACTGTGGTGTGTGTATGTATATATATAAGTCTCAGGGCCTGGACTGTGGTGTGTGTGTGTATATATATATAAGTCTCTGGGTCTGGACTGTGGTGTGTGTGTATATATATATAAGTCTCTGGGTCTGGACTGTGGTGTGTGTGTATATATATATAAGTCTCTGGGTCTGGACTGTGGTGTGTGTGTATGTATATATATAAGTCTCAGGGCCTGGACTGTGGTGTGTGTGTGTATATATATATAAGTCTCTGGGTCTGGACTGTGGTGTGTGTGTGTGTATATATATAAGTCTCAGGGCCTGGACTGTGGTGTGTGTGTGTGTATATATATAAGTCTCAGGGCCTGGACTGTGGTGTGTGTGTGTGTATATATATAAGTCTCAGGGCCTGGACAGTGGTGTGTGTGTGTGTATATATATATAAGTCTCAGGGCCTGGACTGTGGTGTGTGTGTGTATATATATATAAGTATCTGGGCCTGGACTGTGGTGTGTGTGTGTATATATATATAAGTCTCTGGGTCTGGACTGTGGTGTGTGTGTGTGTATATATATATAAGTCTCAGGGCCTGGACTGTGGTGTGTGTGTGTATATATATATAAGTCTCTGCGTCTGGACTGTGGTGTGTGTGTGTGTATATATATAAGTCTCAGGGCCTGGACTGTGGTGTGTGTGTGTGTATATATATAAGTCTCAGGGCCTGGACTGTGGTGTGTGTGTGTGTATATATATAAGTCTCAGGGCCTGGACTGTGGTGTGTGTGTGTGTATATATATAAGTCTCAGGGCCTGGACTGTGGTGTGTGTGTGTATTTATATAAGTCTCAGTGCCTGGACTGTGGTGTGTGTGTGTATTTATATAAGTCTCAGTGCCTGGACTGTGGTGTGTGTGTGTATTTATATAAGTCTCAGGGCCTGGACTGTGGTGTGTGTGTGTATATATATATAAGTCTCAGGGTCTGGACTGTGGTGTGTGTGTGTATATATATAAGTCTCAGGGTCTGGACTGTGGTGTGTGTGTAAATATATATAAGTCTCAGGGCCTGGACTGTGGTGTATGTGTGTATATATATATAAGTCTCAGGGCCTGGACTGTGGTGTGTGTGTGTATTTATATAAGTCTCAGGGCCTGGACTGTGGTGTGTGTGTGTATTTATATAAGTCTCAGTGCCTGGACTGTGGTGTGTGTGTGTATTTATATAAGTCTCAGGGCCTGGACTGTGGTGAGTGTGTGTATATATATAAGTATCAGGGCCTGGACTGTGGCGTGTGTGTATATATATATAAGTCTCAGGGCCTGGACTGTGGTGTGTGTGTGTGTATATATATAAGTATCAGGGCCTGGACTGTGGTGTGTGTGTGTGTATATATAAGTCTCAGGGCCTGGACTGTGGTGTGTGTGTGTGTATATATATAAGTCTCAGGGCCTGGACTGTGGTGTGTGTGTGTATATATATAAGTCTCAGTGCCTGGACTGTGGTGTGTGTGTGTATATATATAAGTATCAGGGCCTGGACTGTGGTGTGTGTGTGTGTATATATATAAGTATCAGGGCCTGGACTGTGGTGTGTGTGTGTGTATATATAAGTCTCAGGGCCTGGACTGTGGTGTGTGTGTGTGTATATATATAAGTCTCAGGGCCTGGACTGTGGTGTGTGTGTGTATTTATATAAGTCTCAGGGCCTGGACTGTGGTGTGTGTGTGTGTATATATATAAGTATCAGGGCCTGGACTGTGGCGTGTGTGTGTATATATATAAGTATCAGGGCCTGGACTGTGGTGTGTGTGTGTATATATATAAGTCTCAGAGCCTGGACTGTGGTGTTTGTGTGTGTATATATATAAGTCTCAGGGCCTGGACTGTGGTGTGTGTGTGTATATATGTAAGTATCAGGGCCTGGACTGTGGTGTGTGTGTGTATATATATAAGTCTCAGGGCCTGGACTGTGGTGTGTGTGTGGATATATATAAGTCTCAGTGCCTGGACTGTGGTGTGTGTGTGTGTATATATATAAGTCTCAGGTTCTGGACTGTGGTGAGTGTGTGTGTATATATAAGTATCAGGTTCTGGACTGTGGTGTGTGTGTGTATATATATATAAGTCTCAGGGCATGGACTGTGGTGTGTGTGTATGTATATATATATGTCTCAGGGCCTGGACTGTGGTGTGTGTGTATATATAAGTCTCAGGGCCTGGACTGTGGTGTGTGTGTGTGTATATATATAAGTCTCAGGTTCTGGACTGTGGTGAGTGTGTGTGTATATATATAAGTCTCAGGTTCTGGACTGTGGTGTGTGTGTGTATATATATATAAGTCTCAGGGCATGGACTGTGGTGTGTGTGTATGTATATATATATGTCTCAGGGCCTGGACTGTGGTGTGTGTGTATATATATATATGTCTCAGGGCCTGGACTGTGGTGTGTGTATATATATATAAGTCTCAGGGCCTGGACTGTGGTGTGTGTGTGTATATATATATAAGTCTCAGGTTCTGGACTGTGGTGTGTGTGTGTATATATATAAGTCTCAGGGCCTGGACTGTGGTGAGTGTGTGTATATATATAAGTCTCAGGGCATGGACTGTGGTGTGTGTGTGTATATATAAGTCTCAGGGCCTGGACTGTGGTATGTGTGTATATATATAAGTCTCAGGGCCTGGACTGTGGTGTGTGTGTGTGTATATATATAAGTCTCAGGGCCTGGACTGTGGTGTGTGTGTGTATATATAAGTCTCAGGGCATGGACTGTGGTGTGTGTGTGTATATATATAAGTCTCAGGGCCTGGACTGTGGTATGTGTGTATATATATATATAAGTCTCAGGGTCTGGACTGTGGTATGTGTGTATATATATATAAGTCTCAGGGCATGGACTGTGGTGTGTGTGTGTATATATATAAGTCTCAGGGCCTGGACTGTGGTATGTGTGTATATATATATATAAGTCTCAGGGTCTGGACTGTGGTATGTGTGTATATATATATAAGTCTCAGGGCCTGGACTGTGGTGTGTGTGTGTGTATATATATAAGTCTCAGGGCATGGACTGTGGTGTGTGTGTGTATATATTAGTCTCAGGGCATGGACTGTGGTGTGTGTGTGTGTGTATATATATAAGTATCAGGGCCTGGACTGTGGTGTGTGTGTGTATATATAAGTCTCAGGGCATGGACTGTGGTGTGTGTGTGTATATATATAAGTCTCAGGGCATGGACTGTGGTGTGTGTGTGTATATATATAAGTCTCAGGGCCTGGACTGTGGTGTGTGTGTGTATATATAAGTCTCAGGGCCTGGACTGTGGTGTGTGTGTATATATATAAGTCTCAGGGCATGGACTGTGGTGTGTGTGTGTATATATAAGTCTCAGTGCATGGACTGTGGTGTGTTTGTGTGTATATATATAAGTATCAGGGCCTGGACTGTGGTGTGTGTGTATATATATAAGTCTCAGGGCATGGACTGTGGTGTGTGTGTGTGTATATAAGTCTCAGGGCATGGACTGTGGTGTGTGTGTGTGTATATATATAAGTCTCAGGGCATGGACTGTGGTTTGTGTGTGTATATATATAAGTCTCAGGGTATGGACTGTGGTGTGTGTGTGTGTATATAAGTCTCAGGGCATGGACTGTGGTGTGTGTGTGTGTATATATATATAAGTCTCAGGGCCTGGACTGTGGTGTGTGTGTGTATATATATAAGTCTCAGGGTCTGGACTGTGGTGTGTGTGTGTATATATAAGTCTCAGGGCATGGACTGTGGTGTGTGTGTGTGTTTATAAGTCTCAGGGCATGGACTGTGGTGTGTGAGTGTGTATATATATAAGTCTCAGGGCCTGGACTGTGGTGTGTGTGTGTATATATATAAGTCTCAGGGTCTGGACTGTGGTGTGTGTGTGTATATATATAAGTCTCAGGGCCTGGACTGTGGTGTGTGTGTGTGTATATATATAAGTCTCAGGGCATGGACTGTGGTGTGTGTGTGTATATATATAAGTCTCAGGGTCTGGACTGTGGTGTGTGTGTATATATATAAGTCTCAGGGCATGGACTGTGGTGTGTGTGTGTGTATATATATAAGTCTCAGGTTCTGGACTGTGGTGAGTGTGTGTGTATATATATAAGTCTCAGGTTCTGGACTGGGGTGTGTGTGTGTATATATATATAAGTCTCAGGGCATGGACTGTGGTGTGTGTGTGTATATATATAAGTCTCAGGGCATGGACTGTGGTGTGTGTGTATGTATATATATATGTCTCAGGGCCTGGACTGTGGTGTGTGTGTATATATATATATAAGTCTCAGGGTCTGGACTGTGGTGTGTGTGTATATATATATAAGTCTCAGGGCCTGGACTGTGGTGTGTGTGTGTATATATATATAAGTCTCAGGTTCTGGACTGTGGTGTGTGTGTATATATATATAAGTCTCAGGCCCTGGACTGTGGTGTGTGTGTGTATATATATATAAGTCTCAGGTTCTGGACTGTGGTGTGTGTGTGTATATATATAAGTCTCAGGGCCTGGACTGTGGTGAGTGTGTGTATATATATAAGTCTCAGGGCATGGACTGTGGTGTGTGTGTGTATATATAAGTCTCAGGGCCTGGACTGTGGTGTGTGTGTGTATATATAAGTCTCAGGGCATGGACTGTGGAGTGTGTGTGTATATATATAAGTCTCAGGGCCTGGACTGTGGTATGTGTGTATATATATATATATAAGTCTCAGGGTCTGGACTGTGGTATGTGTGTATATATATATAAGTCTCAGGGCATGGACTGTGGTGAGCGTGTGTGTATATATATAAGTCTCAGGGCCTGGACTGTGGTGTGTGTGTGTGTGTTTATATATAAGTCTCAGGGCCTGGACTGTGGTGTGTGTGTGTGTGTTTATATATAAGTCTCAGGGCCTGGACTGTGGTGAGTGTCTGTGTTTATATAAGTCTCAGGGCCTGGACTGTGGTGAGCGTGTGCGTATTTATATAAGTCTCAGGGCCTGGACTGTGGTGTGTGTGTGTGTGTTTATATATAAGTATCAGGGCCTGGACTGTGGTGTGTGTGTGTGTATATATATAAGTATCAGGGCCTGGACTGTGGTGTGTGTGTGTATATATATAAGTCTCAGGGCCTGGACTGTGGTGTGTGTGTGTGTATATATATAAGTCTCAGGGCCTGGACTGTGGTGTGTGTGTGTGTATATATATAATTCTCAGGGTCTGGACTGTGGTATGTGTGTATATATATAAGTCTCAGGGCCTGGACTGTGGTGTGTGTTTGTGTGTATATATATAAGTCTCAGGGCCTGGACTGTGGTGTGTGTGTGTGTATATATATAAGTCTCAGGGCCTGGACTGTGGTGTGTGTGTGTATATATATATAAGTCTCTGGGTCTGGACTGTGGTGTGTGTGTATATATAAGTCTCAGGGCCTGGACTGTGGTGTGTGTGTGTGTATATATATAAGTCTCAGGGCCTGGACTGTGGTGTGTGTGTGTGTATATATAAGTCTCAGAGCCTGGACTGTGGTGTGTGTGTGTATATATATAAGTCTCAGGGTCTGGACTGTGGTGTGTGTGTGTATATATATAAGTCTCAGGGTCTGGACTGTGGTGTGTGTGTGTATATATATATAAGTCTCAGGGCCTGGACTGTGGTGTGTGTGTATATATATAAGTCTCAGGGCCTGGACTGTGGTGTGTGTGTGTGTATATATATAAGTCTCAGGGCCTGGACTGTGGTGTGTGTGTGTATATATATAAGTCTCAGGGTCTGGACTGTGGTTTGTGTGTGTATATATATATAAGTCTCAGGGCCTGGACTGTGGTGTGTGTGTATATATATAAGTCTCAGGGCCTGGACTGTGGTGTGTGTGTGTGTATATATATAAGTCTCAGGGTTTGGACTGTGGTGTGTGTGTGTATATATATAAGTCTCAGGGTCTGGACTGTGGTGTGTGTGTGTATATATATATAAGTCTCAGGGCCTGGACTGTGGTGTGTGTGTATATATATAAGTCTCAGGGCCTGGACTGTGGTGTGTGTGTGTGTATATATATAAGTCTCAGGGCCTGGACTGTGGTGTGTGTGTGTATTTATATAAGTCTCAGGGCCTGGACTGTGGTGTGTGTGTGTATTTATATAAGTCTCAGGGCCTGGACTGTGGTGTGTGTGTGTATATATATAAGTATCAGGGCCTGGACTGTGGCGTGTGTGTGTATATATATAAGTATCAGGGCCTGGACTGTGGTGTGTGTGTGTGTATATATATAAGTATCAGGGCCTGGACTGTGGTGTGTGTGTGTGTATATATAAGTCTCAGGGCCTGGACTGTGGTGTGTGTGTGTGTATATATATAAGTCTCAGGGCCTGGACTGTGGTGTGTGTGTGTATTTATATAAGTCTCAGGGCCTGGACTGTGGTGTGTGTGTGTATATATATAAGTATCAGGGCCTGGACTGTGGCGTGTGTGTGTATATATATAAGTATCACGGCCTGGACTGTGGTGTGTGTGTGTATATATATAAGTCTCAGAGCCTGGACTGTGGTGTTTGTGTGTGTATATATATAAGTCTCAGGGCCTGGACTGTGGTGTGTGTGTGTATATATGTAAGTATCAGGGCCTGGACTGTGGTGTGTGTGTGTATATATATAAGTCTCAGGGCCTGGACTGTGGTGTGTGTGTGGATATATATAAGTCTCAGTGCCTGGACTGTGGTGTGTGTGTGTGTATATATATAAGTCTCAGGTTCTGGACTGTGGTGAGTGTGTGTGTATATATAAGTATCAGGTTCTGGACTGTGGTGTGTGTGTATATATATATAAGTCTCAGGTTCTGGACTGTGGTGTGTGTGTATATATAAGTCTCAGGGCCTGGACTGTGGTGTGTGTGTGTGTATATATATAAGTCTCAGGTTCTGGACTGTGGTGAGTGTGTGTGTATATATATAAGTCTCAGGTTCTGGACTGTGGTGTGTGTGTGTATATATATATAAGTCTCAGGGCATGGACTGTGGTGTGTGTGTATGTATATATATATGTCTCAGGGCCTGGACTGTGGTGTGTGTGTATATATATATATGTCTCAGGGCCTGGACTGTGGTGTGTGTATATATATATAAGTCTCAGGGCCTGGACTGTGGTGTGTGTGTGTATATATATATAAGTCTCAGGTTCTGGACTGTGGTGTGTGTGTGTATATATATAAGTCTCAGGGCCTGGACTGTGGTGAGTGTGTGTATATATATAAGTCTCAGGGCATGGACTGTGGTGTGTGTGTGTATATATAAGTCTCAGGGCCTGGACTGTGGTATGTGTGTATATATATAAGTCTCAGGGCCTGGACTGTGGTGTGTGTGTGTGTATATATATAAGTCTCAGGGCCTGGACTGTGGTGTGTGTGTGTATATATAAGTCTCAGGGCATGGACTGTGGTGTGTGTGTGTATATATATAAGTCTCAGGGCCTGGACTGTGGTATGTGTGTATATATATACATATGTCTCAGGGTCTGGACTGTGGTATGTGTGTATATATATATAAGTCTCAGGGCATGGACTGTGGTGTGTGTGTGTATATATATAAGTCTCAGGGCCTGGACTGTGGTATGTGTGTATATATATATATATAAGTCTCAGGGTCTGGACTGTGGTATGTGTGTATATATATATAAGTCTCAGGGCCTGGACTGTGGTGTGTGTGTGTGTATATATATAAGTCTCAGGGCATGGACTGTGGTGTGTGTGTGTATATATTAGTCTCAGGGCATGGACTGTGGTGTGTGTGTGTGTGTATATATATAAGTATCAGGGCCTGGACTGTGGTGTGTGTGTGTATATATAAGTCTCAGGGCATGGACTGTGGTGTGTGTGTGTATATATATAAGTCTCAGGGCATGGACTGTGGTGTGTGTGTGTATATATATAAGTCTCAGGGCCTGGACTGTGGTGTGTGTGTGTATATATAAGTCTCAGGGCCTGGACTGGGGTGTGTGTGTATATATATAAGTCTCAGGGCATGGACTGTGGTGTGTGTGTGTATATATAAGTCTCAGTGCATGGACTGTGGTGTGTTTGTGTGTATATATATAAGTATCAGGGCCTGGACTGTGTTGTGTGTGTATATATATAAGTCTCAGGGCATGGACTGTGGTGTGTGTGTGTGTATATAAGTCTCAGGGCATGGACTGTGGTGTGTGTGTGTGTATATATATAAGTCTTAGGGCATGGACTGTGGTGTGTGTGTGTATATATATAAGTCTCAGGGTATGGACTGTGGTGTGTGTGTGTGTATATAAGTCTCAGGGCATGGACTGTGGTGTGTGTGTGTGTATATATATATAAGTCTCAGGGCCTGGACTGTGGTGTGTGTGTGTATATATATAAGTCTCAGGGTCTGGACTGTGGTGTGTGTGTGTATATATAAGTCTCAGGGCATGGACTGTGGTGTGTGTGTGTGTTTATAAGTCTCAGGGCATGGACTGTGGTGTGTGAGTGTGTATATATATAAGTCTCAGGGCCTGGACTGTGGTGTGTGTGTGTATATATATAAGTCTCAGGGTCTGGACTGTGGTGTGTGTGTGTATATATATAAGTCTCAGGGCCTGGACTGTGGTGTGTGTGTGTGTATATATATAAGTCTCAGGGCATGGACTGTGGTGTGTGTGTGTATATATATAAGTCTCAGGGTCTGGACTGTGGTGTGTGTGTATATATATAAGTCTCAGGGCATGGACTGTGGTGTGTGTGTGTGTATATATATAAGTCTCAGGGTCTGGACTGTGGTGTGTGTGTGTATATATAAGTCTCAGGGCATGGACTGTGGTGTGCGTGTGTATATATATAAGTCTCAGGGCATGGACTGTGGTGTGTGTGTGTATATATATAAGTCTCAGGGCCTGGACTGTGGTGTGTGTGTGTATATATATAAGTCTCAGGGCCTGGACTGTGGTGTGTGTGTGTGTGTATATATAAGTCTCAGGGCATGGACTGTGGTGTGTGTGTGTATATATATAAGTCTCAGGGCCTGGACTGTGGTGTGTGTGTATATATATAAGTCTCAGGGTCTGGACTGTGGTGTGTGTGTGTATATTTAAGTCTCAGGGCATGGACTGTGGTGTGTGTTTGTGTATATATTTAAGTCTCAGGGCATGGACTGTGGTGTGTGTGTGTATATATAAGTCTCAGGGCATGGACTGTGGTGTGTGTGTGTATATATATATAAGTCTCAGGGCATGGACTGTGGTGTGTGTGTGTATATATAAGTCTCAGGGCATGGACTGTGGTGTGTGTGTGTGTATCTATATAAGTCTCAGGGCATGGACTGTGGTGTGTGTGTGTATATATAAGTCTCAGGGCATGGACTGTGGTGTGTGTGTGTGTATATATATAAGTCTCAGGGCATGGACTGTGGTGTGTGTGTGTATATATAAGTCTCAGGGCATGGACTGTGGTGTGTGTGTGTGTATATATATAAGTATCAGGGCATGGACTGTGGTGTGTGTGTGTGTATATATAAGTCTCAGGGCATGGACTGTGGTGTGTGTGTGTATATATATAAGTCTCAGGGCATGGACTGTGGTGTGTGTGTGTATATATATATAAGTCTCAGGGTCTGGACTGTGGTGTGTGTGTGTATATATATATAAGTCTCAGGGCCTGGACTGTGGTGTGTGTGTGTATATATATATAAGTCTCAGGGCCTGGACTGTGGTGTGTGTGTGTGTATATATATAAGTCTCAGGGTCTGGACTGTGGTGTGTGTTTGTGTATATATATAAGTCTCTGGGCCTGGACTGTTGTGTGTGTGTGTATATATATAAGTCTCAGGGCCTGGACTGTGGTGTGTGTGTGTATATATATAAGTCTCAGGGCCTGGACTGTGGTGTGTGTGTGTATATATATAAGTCTCAGGGCCTGGACTGTTGTGTGTGTGTGTATATATATAAGTCTCAGGGCCTGGACTGTGGTGGGTGTGTATATATATATAAGTCTCAGGGCATGGACTGTGGTGAGTGTGTGTATATATAAGTCTCAGGGCATGGACTGTGGTGAGTGTGTATATATATATAAGTCTCAGGGCATGGACTGTGGTGAGTGTGTATATATATATAAGTCTCAGGGCATCGACTGTGGTGAGTGTGTGTATATATAAGTCTCAGGGCCTGGACTGTGGTGTGTGTGTGTATATATATAAGTCTCAGGGCCTGGACTGTGGTGAGTGTGTATATATATATAAGTCTCAGGGCATGGACTGTGGTGAGTGTGTGTATATATAAGTCTCAGGGCATGGACTGTGGTGTGTGTGTGTATATATATATAAGTCTCAGGGCCTGGACTGTGGTGTGTGCGTGTATATATAAGTCTCAGGGCATGGACTGTGGTGAGTGTGTGTATATATATATCAGTCTCAGGGCATGGACTGTGGTGAGTGTGTGTGGATATATATAAGTCTCAGGGCATGGACTGTGGTGAGTGTGTGTGTATATATATAAGTCTCAGGGCATGGACTGTGGTGTGTGTGTGTATATATATATAAGTCTCAGGGCATGGACTGTGGTGAGTGTGTGTGTATATATATAAGTCTCAGGGCATGGACTGTGGTGAGTGTGTGTATATATATATAAGTCTCAGGGCATGGACTGTGGTGAGTGTGTGTGTATATATATAAGTCTCAGGGCATGGACTGTGGTGAGTGTGTGTGTATATATATAAGTCTCAGGGTCTGGACTGTGGTGTGTGTGTGTATATATATAAGTCTCAGGGCCTGGCATGTAGTGTGTGTGTGTATATATATAAGTCTCAGGGTCTGGACTGTGGTGTGTGTGTATATATATATAAGTCTCAGGGCCTGGACTGTGGTGTGTGTGTGTATATATATAAGTCTCAGGGTCTGGACTGTGGTGTGTGTGTATATATATATAAGTCTCAGGGCCTGGACTGTGGTGAGTGTGTGTATATATATATAAGTCTCAGGGCATGGACTGTGGTGAGTGTGTGTGTATATATATAAGTCTCAGGGCATGGACTGTGGTGAGTGTGTGTGTATATATATAAGTCTCAGGGCATGGACTGTGGTGTGTGTGTGTATATATATATAAGTCTGAGGGCATGGACTGTGGTGAGTGTGTGTGTATATATATAAGTCTCAGGGCATGGACTGTGGTGTGTGTGTGTATATATATAAGTCTCAGGGCATGGACTGTGGTGAGTGTGTGTATATATATATAAGTCTCAGGGCATGGACTGTGGTGAGTGTGTATATATATAAGTATCAGGGCATGGACTGTGGTGTGTGTGTGTGTATATATAAGTCTCAGGGCCTGGACTGTGGTGTGTGTGTGTATATATATAAGTCTCAGGGCATGGACTGTGGTGTGTGTGTGTATATATATAAGTCTCAGGGCATGGACTGTGGTGAGTGTGTGTTTATATATATAAGTCTCAGGGCATGGACTGTGGTGTGTGTGTGTATATATATATAAGTCTCAGGGCATGGACTGTGGTGAGTGTGTGTGTATATATATAAGTCTCAGGGCATGGACTGTGGTGTGTGTGTGTATATATATAAGTCTCAGGGCATGGACTGTGGTGAGTGTGTGTATATATATATAAGTCTCAGGGCATGGACTGTGGTGAGTGTGTGTGTATATATATATAAGTCTCAGGGTCTGGACTGTGGTGTGTGTGTGTGTATATATAAGTCTCAGGGCCTGGACTGTGGTGTGTGTGTGTATATATATATAAGTCTCAGGGCATGGACTGTGGTGAGTGTGTGTGTATATATATAAGTCTCAGGGCATGGACTGTGGTGTGTGTGTGTATATATATATAAGTCTCAGGGCATGGACTGTGGTGAGTGTGTGTATATATATATAAGTCTCAGGGCATGGACTGTGGTAAGTGTGTGTGTATATATATAAGTCTCAGGGCATGGACTGTGGTGTGTGTGTGTATATATATAAGTCTCAGGGCATGGACTGTGGTGTGTGTGTGTATATATATAAGTCTCAGGGCATGGACTGTGGTGAGTGTGTGTATATATATATAAGTCTCAGGGCATGGACTGTGGTGTGTGTGTGTGTATATATATGTCTCAGGGTCTGGACTGTGGTGTGTGTGTGTATATATATAAGTCTCAGGGCATGGACTGTGGTGTGTGTGTGTATATATATATAAGTCTCAGGGCATGGACAGTGGTGAGTGTGTGTGTATATATATAAGTCTCAGGGCATGGACTGTGGTGAGTGTGTGTATATATATATAAGTCTCAGGGCATGGACTGTGGTGAGTGTGTGTGTATATATATAAGTCTCAGGGCCTGGACTGTGGTGTGTGTGTGTATATATATATAAGTCTCAGGGCCTGGACTGTGGTGAGTGTGTGTGTATATATATAAGTCTCAGGGCCTGGACTGTGGTGTGTGTGTGTATATATATATATAAGTCTCAGGGCATGGACTGTGGTGTGTGTGTATATATATATAAGTCTCAGGGCATGGACTGTGGTGTGTGTGTGTATATATATATATATATGTCTCAGGGCATGGACTGTGGTGAGTGTGTGTATATATATAAGTCTCAGGGCCTGGACTGTGGTGTGTGTGTATATATATATAAGTCTCAGGGCATGGACTGTGGTGTGTGTGTGTATATATATATAAGTCTCAGGGCATGGACTGTGGTGTGTGTGTGTATATATATATAAGTCTCAGGGCCTGGACTGTGGTGTGTGTGTATATATATATAAGTCTCAGGGCATGGACTGTGGTGTGTGTGTGTATATATATATAAGTCTCAGGGCATGGACTGTGGTGTGTGTGTGTATATATATATAAGTCTCAGGGCATGGACTGTGGTGTGTGTGTGTATATATATAAGTCTCAGGGCCTGGACTGTGGTGTGTGTGTGTATATATATAAGTCTCAGGGTCTGGACTGTGGTGTGTGTGTGTATATATATAAGTCTCAGGGCCTGGACTGTGGTGTGTGTGTATATATATATAAGTCTCAGGGCATGGACTGTGGTGTGTGTGTGTATATATATATAAGTCTCAGGGCATGGACTGTGGTGTGTGTGTGTATATATATATAAGTCTCAGGGCATGGACTGTGGTGTGTGTGTGTATATATATAAGTCTCAGGGCCTGGACTGTGGTGTGTGTGTGTATATATATAAGTCTCAGGGTCTGGACTGTGGTGTGTGTGTGTATATATATAAGTCTCAGGGCCTGGACTGTGGTGTGTGTGTGTGTATATATATATAAGTCTCAGGGCATGGACTGTGGTGAGTGTGTGTGTATATATAAGTCTCAGGGCATGGACTGTGGTGTGTGTGTATATATATATATGTCTCAGGGCCTGGACTGTGGTGTGTGTGTGTGTATATATATATAAGTCTCAGGGCATGGACTGTGGTGAGTGTGTGTGTATATATAAGTCTCAGGGCATGGACTGTGGTGTGTGTGTGTGTATATATAAGTCTCAGGGCCTGGACTGTGGTGTGTGTGTATATATATATATAAGTCTCAGGGCCTGGACTGTGGTGTGTGTGTGTGTATATATATATAAGTCTCAGGGCATGGACTGTGGTGAGTGTGTGTGTATATATAAGTCTCAGGGCATGGACTGTGGTGAGTGTGTGTGTATATATAAGTCTCAGGGCCTGGACTGTGGTGTGTGTGTATATAAGTATCAGGGCCTGGACAGTGGTGTGTGTGTGTATATATATAAGTCTCAGGGCATGGACTGTGGTGTGTGTGTGTATATATATATAAGTCTCAGGGCATGGACTGTGGTGTGTGTGTGTATATATATAAGTCTCAGGGCATGGACTGTGGTGTGTGTGTGTGTATATATTTAAGTCTCAGGGCATGGACTGTGGTGAGTGTGTGTGTATATATAAGTCTCAGGGCATGGACTGTGGTGAGTGTGTGTGTATATATAAGTCTCAGGGCCTGGACTGTGGTGTGTGTGTGTGTATATAAGTATCAGGGCATGGACTGTGGTGTGTGTGTGTATATATATAAGTCTCAGGGCATGCACTGTGGTGTGTGTGTGTATATATATATAAGTCTCAGGGCATGGACTGTGGTGTGTGTGTGTATATATATATAAGTCTCAGGGCCTGGACTGTGGTGTGTGTGTGTATATATATAAGTCTCAGGGCCTGGACTGTGGTGTGTGTGTGTATATATATATATAAGTCTCAGGGCCTGGACTGTGGTGTGTGTGTGTATATATATAAGTCTCAGGGCCTGGATTGTGGTGTGTGTGTATATATATAAGTCTCAGGGCCTGGACTGTGGTGTGTGTGTGTATATATATAAGTCTCAGGGCCTGGACTGTGGTGTGTGTGTGTATATATATATAAGTCTCAGGGCCTGGACTGTGGTTTGTGTGTGTATATATATAAGTCTCAGGGCCTGGACTGTGGTGAGTGTGTGTATATATATAAGTCTCAGGGCCTGGACTGTGGTGTGTGTGTGTATATATATAAGTATCAGGGCCTGGACTGTGGTGTGTGTGTATATATATATAAGTCTCAGGGCCTGGACTGTGGTGTGTGTGTGTATATATATAAGTCTCAGGGCATGGACTGTGGTGTGTGTGTGTGTATATATATATAAGTCTCAGGGCATGGACTGTGGTGTGTGTGTATATATATATAAGTCTCAGGGCCTGGACTGTGGTGTGTGTGTGTATATATATAAGTCTCAGGGCATGGACTGTGGTGTGTGTGTGTATATATATAAGTCTCAGGGCATGGACTGTGGTGTGTGTGTGTATATATATATAAGTCTCAGGGCCTGGAATGTGGTGTGTGTGTATATAGAAAGTCTCAGTGCCTGGACTGTGGTGTGTGTGTGTGTATATATTAGTCTCAGGGCATGGACTGTGGTGAGTGTGTGTGTATATATATAAGTCTCAGGGCATGGACTGTGGTGTGTGTGTGTATATATATATAAGTCTCGGCAT
Source organism: Heterodontus francisci (assembly GCF_036365525.1). Lineage (NCBI taxonomy): Eukaryota > Metazoa > Chordata > Chondrichthyes > Heterodontiformes > Heterodontidae > Heterodontus > Heterodontus francisci. The sequence continues at coordinate 115,178 of NW_027140440.1, forward strand.
GGACTGTGGTGTGTGTGTATATATATATTAGTCTCAGGGCCTGGACTGTGGTGTGTGTGTGTATATATATATAAGTCTCAGGGCATGGACTGTGGTGAGTGTGTGTGTATATATATAAGTCTCAGGGCATGGACTGTGGTGTGTGTGTGTATATATATATAAGTCTCAGGGCATGGACTGTGGTGTGTGTGTATATATATATAAGTCTCAGGGCATGGACTGTGGTGTGTGTGTGTATATATATATAAGTCTCAGGGCATGGACTGTGGTGAGTGTGTGTATATATATATATAAGTCTCAGGGCATGGACTGTGGTGTGTGTGTGTGTATATATATATAAGTCTCAGGGCCTGGACTGTGGTGTGTGTGTGTATATATATAAGTCTCAGGGCATGGACTGTGGTGTGTGTATATATATATAAGTCTCAGGGCCTGGACTGTGGTGTGTGTGTGTATATATATAAGTCTCAGTGCATGGACTGTGGTGTGTGTGTGTCTATATATAAGTCTCAGGGCATGGACTGTGGTGTGTGTATATATATATATAAGTCTCAGGGCCTGGACTGTGGTGTGTGTGTGTATATATATAAGTCTCAGGGCCTGGACTGTGGTGTTTGTGTGTATATATATAAGTCTCAGGGCCTGGACTGTGGTGTGTGTGTGTATATATATAAGTCTCAGGGCCTGGACTGTGGTGATTGTGTGTATATATATAACTCTCAGGGCCTGGACTGTGGTGTGTGTGTGTATATATATAAGTCTCAGGGCCTGGACTGTGGTGTTTGTGTGTATATATATAAGTCTCAGGGCCTGGACTGTGGTGTGTGTGTGTATATATATAAGTCTCAGGGCATGGACTGTGGTGTGTGTGTGTATATATATATAAGTCTCAGGGCCTGGAATGTGGTGTGTGTGTATATATATAAGTCTCAGGGCCTGGACTGTGGTGTGTGTGTGTGTATATATAAGACTCAGGGCATGGACTGTGGTGAGTGTGTGTGTATATATATAAGTCTCAGGGCATGGACTGTGGTGTTTGTGTGTATATGTATATAAGTCTCAGGGCATGGACTGTGGTGTGTGTGTGTATATATATATAAGTCTCAGGGCATGGACTGTGGTGAGTGTGTGTGTATATATATAAGTCTCAGGGCATGGACTGTGGTGTGTGTGTGTATATATATATAAGTCTCAGGGCATGGACTGTGGTGTGTGTGTATATATATATAAGTCTCAGGGCCTGGACTGTGGTGTGTGTGTATAGATATATAAGTCTCAGGGCCTGGACTGTGGTGTGTGTGTGTATATATATATAAGACTCAGGGCATGGACTGTGGTGTGTGTGTGTATATATATATAAGTCTCAGGGCATGGACTGTGGTGTGTGTGTATATATATATAAGTCTCAGTGCCTGGACTGTGGTGTGTGTGTGTATATATATATAAGTCTCAGGGCATGGACTGTGGTGTGTGTGTGTATATATATATAAGTCTCAGGGCCTGGACTGTGGTGTGTGTGTGTATATATATAAGTCTCAGGGCCTGGACTGTGGTATGTGTGTGTATATATATATAAGTCTCAGGGCATGGACTGTGGTGTGTGTGTGTATAGATATATAAGTCTCAGGGCATGGACTGTGGTGTGTGTGTGTATATATATAAGTCTCAGGGCCTGGACTGTGGTGTGTGTGTATATATATATAAGTCTCAGGGCATGGACTGTGGTGTGTGTGTGTATATATATATAAGTCTCAGGGCATGGACTGTGGTGTGTGTGTGTATATATATAAGTCTCAGGGCATGGACTGTGGTGTGTGTGTATATATATATATATGTCTCAGGGCATGGACTGTGGTGAGTGTGTGTGTATATATATAAGTCTCAGGGCATGGACTGTGGTGTGTGTGTGCATATATATATAAGTCTCAGGGCATGGACTGTGGTGTGTGTGTATATATATAAGTCTCAGGGCATGGACTGTGGTGTGTGTGTGTGTATATATATAAGTCTCAGGGCCTGGACTGTGGTGTGTGTGTATATATATAAGTCTCAGGGCCTGGACTGTGGTGTGTGTGTGTATATATATAAGTCTCAGGGCATGGACTGTGGTGTGTGTGTGTATATATATATATAAGTCTCAGGGCCTGGACTGTGGTGTGTGTGTGTATATATATATAAGTCTCAGGGCCTGGACTGTGGTGTGTGTGTGTATATATATATAAGTTTCAGGGCATGGACTGTGGTGTGTGTGTGTATATATATAAGTCTCAGGGCATGGACTGTGGTGTCTGTGTGTGTATATATAAGTCTCAGGGCCTGGACTGTGGTGTGTGTGTGTGTATATATATAAGTCTCAGGGCCTGGACTGTGGTGTGTGTGTGTGTATATATATAAGTCTCAGGGCCTGGACTGTGGTGTGTGAGTGTGTATATATATAAGTCTCAGGGCATGGACTGTGGTGTGTGTGTATATATATATAAGTCTCAGGGCCTGGACTGTGGTGTGTGTGTGTGTATATATATAAGTCTCAGGGCATGGACTGTGGTGTGTGTGTATATATATATATACGTCTCAGGGCATGGACTGTGGTGTGTGTGTGTGTATATATATAAGTCTCAGGGCCTGGACTGTGGTGTGTGTGTGTATATATATAAGTCTCTGGGCATGGACTGTGGTGTGTGTGTATATATATATAAGTCTCAGGGCATGGACTGTGGTGTGTGTGTGTATATATATATAAGTCTCAGGGCATGGACTGTGGTGTGTGTGTATATATATATATAAGTCTCAGGGCATGGACTGTGGTGTGTGTGTGTGTATATATATAAGTCTCAGGGCCTGGACTGTGGTGTGTGTGTGTATATATATAAGTCTCAGGGCATGGACTGTGGTGTGTGTGTGTGTATATATATAAGTCTCAGGGCCTGGACTGTGGTGTGTGTGTGTATATATATAAGTCTCAGGGCCTGGACTGTGGTGTGTGTGTGTATATATATATAAGTCTCAGGGCATGGACTGTGGTGTGTGTGTGTATGTATATAAGTCTCAGGGCCTGGACTGTGGTGTGTGTGTGTATATATATAAGTCTCAGGGCATGGACTGTGGTGTGTGTGTATATATATATATAAGTCTCAGGGCATGGACTGTGGTGTGTGTGTGTGTATATATATAAGTCTCAGGGCCTGGACTGTGGTGTGTGTGTGTATATATATATAAGTTTCAGGGCCTGGGCTGTGGTGTGTGTGTGTGTATATATAAGTCTCAGGGCCTGGACTGTGGTGTGTGTGTGTATATATATAAGTCTCAGGGCCTGGACTGTGGTGTGTGTGTGTATATATATATAAGTTTCAGGGCCTGGGCTGTGGTGTGTGTGTGTGTATATATAAGTCTCAGGGCATGGACTGTGGTGTGTGTGTGTATATATATAAGTCTCAGGGCCTGGACTGTGGTGTGTGTGTATATATATATATAAGTCTCAGGGCCTGGACTGTGGTGTGTGTGTGTATATATATATAAGTCTCTGGGCCTGGACTGTGGTGTGTGTGTGTATATATATAAGTCTCAGGGCATGGACTGTGGTGTGTGTGTATATATATATATAAGTCTCAGGGCCTGGACTGTGGTGTGTGTGTGTATATATATATAAGTCTCTGGGCCTGGACTGTGGTGTGTGTATGTATATATATAAGTCTCAGGGCCTGGACTGTGGTGTGTGTGTATATATATAAGTCTCAGTGCATGGACTGTGGTGTGTGTGTATATATATATATAAGTCTCAGGGCCTGGACTGTGGTGTGTGTGTGTATATATATAAGTCTCAGGGCCTGGACTGTGGTGTGTGTGTGTGTATATATATAAGTCTCAGGGCCTGGACTGTGGTGTGTGTGTGTGTATATATATAAGTCTCAGGGCATGGACTGTCGTGTGTGTGTATATATATATAAGTCTCAGGGCATGGACTGTGGTGTGTGTGTGTATATATATAAGTCTCAGGGCCTGGACTGTGGTGTGTGTGTGTGTATATATATAAGTCTCAGGGCATGGACTGTGGTGTGTGTGTGTATATATATAAGTCTCAGGGCCTGGACTGTGGTGTGTGTGTGTGTATATATATAAGTCTCAGGGCCTGGACTGTGGTGTGTGTGTGTATATATATATAAGTCTCAGGGCATGGACTGTCGTGTGTGTGTATATATATAAGTCTCAGGGCCTGGACTGTGGTGTGTGTGTGTATATATATATAAGTCTCAGGGCATGGACTGTCGTGTGTGTGTATATATATATAAGTCTCAGGGCATGGACTGTGGTGTGTGTGTGTATATATATAAGTCTCAGGGCCTGGACTGTGGTGTGTGTGTGTATATATATATAAGTCTCAGGGCATGGACTGTCGTGTGTTTGTATATATATATAAGTCTCAGGGCATGGACTGTGGTGTGTGTGTGTATATATATAAGTCTCAGGTCCTGGACTGTGGTGTGTGTGTGTGTGTATATATATAAGTCTCAGGGCATGGACTGTGGTGTGTGTGTATATATATATAAGTCTCAGGGCCTGGACTGTGGTGTGTGTATATATATAAGTCTCAGGGCATGGACTGTGGTGTGTGTGTATCTATATATATAAGTCTCAGGGCATGGACTGTGGTGTGTGTGTGTGTATATATATAAGTCTCAGGGCCTGGACTGTGGTGTGTGTGTGTGTATATATATAAGTCTCAGGGCATGGACTGTGGTGTGTGTGTATATATATATAAGTCTCAGGGCCTGGACTGTGGTGTGTGTGTGTGTATATATATAAGTCTCAGGGCATGGACTGTGGTGTGTGTGTATCTATATATATAAGTCTCTGGGCCTGGACTGTGGTGTGTGTGTATATATATATAAGTCTCAGGGCATGGACTGTCGTGTGTGTGTATATATATATAAGTCTCAGGGCATGGACTGTGGTTTTTGTGTGTATATATATAAGTCTCAGGTCCTGGACTGTGGTGTGTGTGTGTGTATATATATAAGTCTCAGGGCATGGACTGTGGTGTGTGTGTATCTATATATATAAGTCTCAGGGCATGGACTGTGGTGTGTGTGTGTGTATATATATAAGTCTCAGGGCCTGGACTGTGGTGTGTGTGTGTGTATATATATAAGTCTCAGGGCATGGACTGTGGTGTGTGTGTATATATATATAAGTCTCAGGGCCTGGACTGTGGTGTGTGTGTGTGTGTATATAAGTCTCAGGGCCTGGACTGTGGTGTGTGTGTATATATATATATAAGTCTCAGGGCCTGGACTGTGGTGTGTGTGTGTATATATATATAAGTCTCTGGGCCTGGACTGTGGTGTGTGTGTGTATATATATAAGTCTCAGGGCATGGACTGTGGTGTGTGTGTATCTATATATATAAGTCTCAGGGCATGGACTGTGGTGTGTGTGTGTAGATATATAAGTCTCAGGGCCTGGACTGTGGAGTGTGTGTGTATATATATAAGTCTCAGGGCCTGGACTGTGGTGTGTGTGTATATATATAACTCTCAGGGCATGGAATGTGGTGTGTGTGTGTGTATATATAAGTCTCAGGGCATGGTCTGTGGTGTGTGTGTGTATATATATATAAGTCACAGGGCATGGACTGTGGTGTGTGTGTGTATATATATAAGTCTCAGGGCATGGACTGTGGTGTGTGTATGTATATATATATAAGTCTCAGGGCATGGACTGTGGTGTGTGTGTGTATATATATAAGTCTCAGGGCATGGACTGTGGTGTGTGTGTGTATATATATAAGTCTCAGGGCATGGACTGTGGTGTGTGTGTGTATATATATAAGTCTCAGGGCATGGACTGTGGTGTGTGTGTATATATATAAGTCTCAGGGCATGGACTGTGGTGTGTGTGTGTGTATATATAAGTCTCAGGGCATGGACTGTGGTATGTGTGTGTATATATATAAGTCTCAGGGCATGGACTGTGGTGTGTGTGTATATATATATAAGTCTCAGGGCATGGACTGTGGTGTGTGTGTATATATATAAGTCTCAGGGCCTGGACTGTGGTGTGTGTGTGTATATATATATAAGTCTCAGGGCATGGACTGTGGTGTGTGTGTGTATATATATATAAGTCTCAGGGCATGGACTGTGGTGTGTGTGTGTATATATATATAAGTCTCAGGGCATGGACTGTGGTGTGTGTGTATATATATATAAGTCTCAGGGCATGGACTGTGGTGTGTGTGTATATATATAAGTCTCAGGGCCTGGACTGTGGTGTGTGTGTGTATATATATATAAGTCTCAGGGCATGGACTGTGGTGTGTGTGTGTATATATATATAAGTCTCAGGGCATGGACTGTGGTGTGTGTGTGTATATATATATAAGTCTCAGGGCATGGACTGTGGTGTGTGTGTGTATATATATAAGTCTCAGGGCATGGACTGTGGTGTGTGTGTATATATATAAGTCTCAGGGCATGGACTGTGGTGTGTGTGTATATATATATAAGTCTCAGGGCATGGACTGTGGTGTGTGTGTGTATATATATAAGTCTCAGGGCATGGACTGTGGTGTGTGTGTGTATATATATAAGTCTCAGGGCATGGACTGTGGTGTGTGTGTGTATATATATATAAGTCTCAGGGCATGGACTGTGGTGTGTGTGTGTATATATATATAAGTCTCAGGGCATGGACTGTGGTGTGTGTGTGTATATATATAAGTCTCAGGGCATGGACTGTGGTGTGTGTGTATATATATTTATATGTCTCAGGGCATGGACTGTGGTGAGTGTGTGTGTATATATATAAGTCTCAGGGCATGGACTGTGGTGTGTGTGTGTATATATATATAAGTCTCAGGGCATGGACTGTGGTGTGTGTGTGTATATATATAAGTCTCAGGGCCTGGACTGTGGTGTGTGTGTATATATATAAGTCTCAGGGCCTGGACTGTGGTGTGTGTGTGTATATATATAAGTCTCAGGGCATGGACTGTGGTGTGTGTGTGTATATATATATAAGTCTCAGGGCCTGGACTGTGGTGTGTGTGTGTATATATATATAAGTTTCAGGGCATGGACTGTGGTGTGTGTGTGTGTATATATATAAGTCTCAGGGCATGGACTGTGGTGTCTGTGTGTGTATATATAAGTCTCAGGGCCTGGACTGTGGTGTGTGTGTGTGTATATATATAAGTCTCAGGGCCTGGACTGTGGTGTGTGTGTGTGTATATATATAAGTCTCAGGGCCTGGACTGTGGTGTGTGTGTGTGTATATATATAAGTCTCAGGGCATGGACTGTGGTGTGTGTGTATATATATATATAAGTCTCAGGGCCTGGACTGTGGTGTGTGTGTGTGTATATATATAAGTCTCAGGGCATGGACTGTGGTGTGTGTGTATATATATATATATAAGTCTCAGGGCATGGACTGTGGTGTGTGTGTGTGTATATATATAAGTCTCAGGGCCTGGACTGTGGTGTGTGTGTGTATATATATAAGTCTCTGGGCATGGACTGTGGTGTGTGTGTATATATATATAAGTCTCAGGGCATGGACTGTGGTGTGTGTGTGTGTATATATATAAGTCTCAGGGCATGGACTGTAGTGTGTGTGTGTATATATATAAGTCTCAGGGCATGGACTGTGGTGTGTGTGTGTGTATATATATAATTCTCAGGGCATGGACTGTGGTGTGTGTGTGTATATATATAAGTCTCAGGGCCTGGACTGTGGTGTGTGTGTGTATATATATATAAGTCTCAGGGCATGGACTGTGGTGTGTGTGTGTATGTATATAAGTCTCAGGGCCTGGACTGTGGTGTGTGTGTGTATATATATAAGTCTCAGGGCATGGACTGTGGTGTGTGTGTATATATATATATAAGTCTCAGGGCATGGACTGTGGTGTGTGTGTGTGTATATATATAAGTCTCAGGGCCTGGACTGTGGTGTGTGTGTGTATATATATATAAGTTTCAGGGCCTGGGCTGTGGTATGTGTGTGTGTATATATAAGTCTCAGGGCCTGGACTGTGGTGTGTGTGTATATATATAAGTCTCAGGGCATGGACTGTGGTGTGTGTGTGTATATATATAAGTCTCAGTGCCTGGACTGTGGTGTGTGTGTATATATATATATAAGTCTCAGGGCCTGGACTGTGGTGTGTGTGTGTATATATATAAGTCTCTGGGCCTGGTCTGTGGTGTGTGTGTGTATATATATAAGTCTCAGGGCATGGACTGTGGTGTGTGTGTATATATATATATAAGTCTCAGGGCCTGGACTGTGGTGTGTGTGTGTATATATATATAAGTCTCAGGGCATGGACTGTGGTGTGTGTGTGTATATATATAAGTCTCAGGGCCTGGACTGTGGTGTGTGTGTGTATATATATATAAGTCTCAGGGCATGGACTGTGGTGTGTGTGTGTATATATATAAGTCTCAGGGCCTGGACTGTGGTGTGTGTGTGTATATATATAAGTCTCAGGGCATGGACTGTGGTGTGTGTGTATATATATATATAAGTCTCAGGGCCTGGACTGTGGTGTGTGTATGTATATATATAAGTCTCAGGGCCTGGACTGTGGTGTGTGTGTATATATATAAGTCTCAGGGCATGGACTGTGGTGTGTGTGTATATATCTATATAAGTCTCAGGGCCTGGACTGTGGTGTGTGTGTGTATATATATAAGTCTCAGGGCCTGGACTGTGGTGTGTGTGTGTGTATATATATAAGTCTCAGGGCCTGGACTGTGGTGTGTGTGTGTGTATATATATAAGTCTCAGGGCATGGACTGTCGTGTGTGTGTATATATATATAAGTCTCAGGGCATGGACTGTGGTGTGTGTGTGTGTATATATAAGTCTCAGGGCCTGGACTGTTGTGTGTGTGTGTGTATATATATAAGTCTCAGGGCCTGGACTGTGGTGTGTGTGTGTGTATATATATAAGTCTCAGGGCCTGGACTGTGGTGTGTGTGTGTGTATATATATAAGTCTCAGGGCATGGACTGTGGTGTGTGTGTATATATATATAAGTCTCAGGGCCTGGACTGTGGTGTGTGTGTGTGTATATATATAAGTCTCAGGGCATGGACTGTGGTGTGTGTGTATCTATATATATAAGTCTCAGGGCATGGACTGTGGTGTGTGTGTATCTATATATATAAGTCTCAGGGCATGGACTGTGGTGTGTGTGTGTGTATATATATAATTCTCAGGGCCTGGACTGTGGAGAGTGTGTGTATATATATAAGTCTCAGGGCCTGGACTGTGGTGTGTGTGTATATATATAAGTCTCAGGGCATGGACTGTGGTGTGTGTGTGTGTATATATAAGTCTCAGGGCATGGTCTGTGGTGTGTGTGTGTATATATATATAAGTCTCAGGGCATGGACTGTGGTGTGTGTGTGTATATATATAAGTCTCAGGGCATGGACTGTGGTGTGTGTGTGTATATATATAAGTCTCAGGGCATGGACTGTGGTGTGTGTGTGTGTATATATATAAGTCTCAGGGCATGGACTGTGGTGTGTGTGTGTGTATATATATATAAGTCTCAGGGCATGGACTGTGGTGTGTGTGTATATATATAAGTCTCAGGGCATGGACTGTGGTGTGTGTGTGTTTATATATAAGTCTCAGGGCCTGGACTGTGGTGTGTGTGTGTATATATATATAAGTCTCAGGGCATGGACTGTGGTGTGTGTGTGTATATATATATAAGTCTCAGGGCATGGACTGTGGTGTGTGTGTGTATATATATATAAGTCTCAGGGCATGGACTGTGGTGTGTGTGTGTATATATATAAGTCTCAGGGCATGGACTGTGGTGTGTGTGTGTATATATATATAAGTCTCAGGGCATGGACTGTGGTGTGTGTGTATATATATATAAGTCTCAGGGCATGGACTGTGGTGTGTGTGTGTATATATATAAGTCTCAGGGCATGGACTGTGGTGTGTGTGTGTATATATATAAGTCTCAGGGCATGGACTGTGGTGTGTGTGTGTGTATATATATATATAAGTCTCAGGGCCTGGACTGTGGTGTGTGTGTATATATATAAGTCTCAGGGCCTGGACTGTGGTGTGTGTGTATATATATATAAGTCTCAGGGCATGGACTGCGGTGTGTGTGTATATATATATAAGTCTCAGGGCATGGACTGTGGTGTGTGTGTGTATATATATAAGTCTCAGGGCATGGACTGTGGTGTGTGTGTGTATATATATATAAGTCTCAGGGCATGGACTGTGGTGTGTGTGTGTATATATATAAGTCTCAGGGCATGGACTGTGGTGTGTGTGTGTATATATATATAAGTCTCAGGGCATGGACTGTGGTGTGTGTGTATATATATAAGTCTCAGGGCCTGGACTGTGGTGTGTGTGTGTATATATATAAGTCTCAGGGCATGGACTGTGGTGTGTGTATATATATATAAGTCTCAGGGCATGGACTGTGGTGTGTGTGTGTATATATATAAGTCTCAGGGCATGGACTGTGGTGTGTGTGTGTGTATATATAAGTCTCAGGGCATGGACTGTGGTGTCTGTGTGTATATATATATAAGTCTCAGGGCATGGACTGTGGTGTGTGTGTATATATATAAGTCTCAGGGCATGGACTGTGGTGTGTGTGTGTATATATATAAGTCTCAGGGCATGGACTGTGGTGTGTGTGTGTATATATATATAAGTCTCAGGGCATGGACTGTGGTGTGTGTGTGTATATATATATAAGTCTCAGGGCATGGACTGTGGTGTGTGTGTATATATATATAAGTCTCAGGGCATGGACTGTGGTGTGTGTGTATATATATATATAAGTCTCAGGGCATGGACTGTGGTGTGTGTGTGTGTATATATATAATTCTCAGGGCATGGACTGTGGTGTGTGTGTGTATATATATAAGTCTCAGGGCATGGACTGTGGTGTGTGTGTGTATATATATATAAGTCTCAGGGCATGGACTGTGGTGTGTGTGTGTATATATATAAGTCTCAGGGCATGGACTGTGGTGTGTGTGTGTATATATATAAGTCTCAGGGCATGGACTGTGGTGTGTGTGTGTATATATATAAGTCTCAGGGCATGGACTGTGGTGTGTGTGTGTATATATATAAGTCTCAGGGCATGGACTGTGGTGTGTGTGTGTATATATATATAAGTCACAGGGCATGGACTGTGGTGTTTGTGTATATATATATAAGTCTCAGGGCATGGACTGTGGTGTGTGTGTGTGTATATATATGTCTCAGGGCATGGACTGTGGTGTGTGTGTGTATATATATATAAGTCTCAGGGCATGGACTGTGGTGTGTGTGTATATATATAAGTCTCAGGGCATGGACTGTGGTGTGTGTGTGTATATATATAAGTCTCAGGGCATGGACTGTGGTGTGTGTGTGTATATATATAAGTCTCAGGGCATGGACTGTGGTGTGTGTGTGTATATATATATCAGTCTCAGGGCATGGACTGTGGTGTGTGTGTATATATATATAAGTCTCAGGGCATGGACTGTGGTGTGTGTGTGTATATATATAAGTCTCAGGGCATGGACTGTGGTGTGTGTGTGTATATATATAAGTCTCAGGGCATGGACTGTGGTGTGTGTCTGTATATATATAAGTCTCAGGGCATGGACTGTGGTGTGTGTGTGTATATATATATAAGTCTCAGGGCATGGACTGTGGTGTGTGTGTGTATATACATAAGTCTCAGGGCATGGACTGTGGTGTGTGTGTATATATATAAGTCTCAGGGCATGGACTGTGGTGTGTGTGTGTGTATATATAAGTCTCAGGGCATGGACTGTGGTGTGTGTGTATATATATAAGTCTCAGGGCATGGACTGTGGTGTGTGTGTATATATATAAGTCTCAGGGCATGGACTGTGGTGTGTGTGTGTATATATATATATAAGTCTCAGGGCATGGACTGTGGTGAGTGTGTGTATATATATAAGTCTCTGGGCATGGACTGTGGTGTGTGTGTATATATATAAGTCTCAGGGCATGGACTGTGGTGAGTGTGTGTGTATATATAAGTCTCAGGGCATGGACTGTGGTGTGTGTGTATATATATAAGTCTCAGGGCATGGACTGTGGTGTGTGTGTATATATATAAGTCTCAGGGCATGGACTGTGGTGAGTGTGTGTGTATATATAAGTCTCAGGGCATGGACTGTGGTGTGTGTGTATATATATAAGTCTCAGGGCATGGACTGTGGTGTGTGTGTATATATATAAGTCTCAGGGCATGGACTGTGGTGTGTGTGTATATATATATAAGTCTCAGGGCATGGACTGTGGTGAGTGTGTGTGTATATATAAGTCTCAGGGCATGGACTGTGGTGTGTGTCTATATATATATATAAGTCTCAGGGCATGGAGAGTGGTGAGTGTGTGTGTATATATAAGTCTCAGGGCATGGACTGTGGTGTGTGTGTGTATATAAATAAGTCTCAGGGCATGGACTGTGGTGTGTGTGTATATATATATAAGTCTCAGGGCATGGACTGTGGTGAGTGTGTGTGTATATATAAGTCTCAGGGCATGGACTGTGGTGTGTGTGTATATATATAAGTCTCAGGGCATGGACTGTGGTGTGTGTGTATATATATAAGTCTCAGGGCATGGACTGTGGTGTGTGTGTATATATATATAAGTCTCAGGGCATGGACTGTGGTGAGTGTGTGTGTATATATATAAGTCTCAGGGCATGGACTGTGGTGTGTGTGTGTATATATATAAGTCTCAGGGCATGGACTGTGGTGTGTGTGTGTGTATATATATAAGTCTCAGGGCATGGACTGTGGTGTGTGTGTATATATATATAAGTCTCAGGGCATGGACTGTGGTGTGTGTGTGTATATATATATAAGTCTCAGGGCATGGACTGTGGTGAGTGTGTGTGTATATATATAAGTCTCAGGGCATGGACTGTGGTGTGTGTGTGTATATATTATAAGTCTCAGGGCATGGACTGTGGTGTGTGTGTGTATATATATAAGTCTCAGGGTCTGGACTGTGGTGTGTGTGTATATATATATATGTCTCAGGGCCTGGACTGTGGTGTGTGTGTGTATATATATAAGTCTCAGGGCATGGACTGTGGTGTGTGTGTGTATATATATATAAGTCTCAGGGCATGGACTGTGGTGAGTGTGTGTGTATATATAAGTCTCAGGGCATGGACTGTGGTGTGTGTGTATATATATAAGTCTCAGGGCCTGGAGAGTGGTGAGTGTGTGTGTATATATAAGTCTCAGGGCATGGACTGTGGTGTGTGTGTATATAAATAAGTCTCAGGGCATGGACTGTGGTGTGTGTGTATATATATATAAGTCTCAGGGCCTGGACTGTGGTGTGTGTGTGTATATATATAAGTCTCAGGGCATGGACTGTGGTGAGTGTGTGTGTATATATAAGTCTCAGGGCATGGACTGTGGTGTGTGTGTATATATATAAGTCTCAGGGCATGGACTGTGGTGTGTGTGTATATATATAAGTCTCAGGGCATGGACTGTGGTGTGTGTGTATATATATAAGTCTCAGGGCATGGACTGTGGTGTGTGTGTGTATATATATAAGTCTCAGGGCATGGACTGTGGTGTGTGTGTGTATATATATATAAGTCTCAGGGCATGGACTGTGGAGAGTGTGTGTGTATATATAAGTCTCAGGGCATGGACTGTGGTGAGTGTGTGTGTATATATATAAGTCTCAGGGCATGGACTGTGGTGTGTGTGTGTATATATATAAGTCTCAGGGCCTGGACTGTGGTGAGTGTGTGTGTATATATATAAGTCTCAGGGCATGGACTGTGGTGTGTGTGTATATATATATAAGTCTCAGGGCATGGACTGTGGTGTGTGTGTGTATATATATATAAGTCTCAGGGCATGGACTGTGGTGAGTGTGTGTGTATATATATAAGTCTCAGGGCATGGACTGTGGTGTGTGTGTGTATATATTTATAAGTCTCAGGGCATGGACTGTGGTGTGTGTGTGTGTATATATATAAGTCTCAGGGCCTGGACTGTGGTGTGTGTGTGTATATATATAAGTCTCAGGGCCTGGACTGTGGTGTGTGTGTGTGTATATATATAAGTCTCAGGGCCTGGACTGTGGTGTGTGTGTGTATATATATAAGTCTCAGGGCCTGGACTGTGGTGTGTGTGTATATATATATAAGTCTCAGGGCCTGGACTGTGGTGTGTGTGTGTATATATATAAGTCTCAGGGCATGGACTGTGGTGTGTGTGTGTATATATATATAAGTCTCAGGGCATGGACTGTGGTGTGTGTGTGTGTATTTATATATCAGTCTCAGGGCCTGGACTGTGGTGTGTGTGTGTATATATATAAGTCTCAGGGCATGGACTATATATATATAAGTCTCAGGGCATGGACTGTGGTGTGTGTGTGTGTATATATATAAGTCTCAGGGCATGGACTGTGGTGTGTGTGTGTGTATATATATAAGTCTCAGGGCATGGACTGTGGTGTGTGTGTGTATATATATAAGTCTCAGGCATGGACTGTGGTGTGTGTGTGTATATATATAAGTCTCAGGGCATGGACTGTGGTGTGTGTGTGTATATATATATAAGTCTCAGGGCATGGACTGTGGTGTGTGTGTGTATATATATATAAGTCTCAGGGCATGGACTGTGGTGTGTGTGTGTATATATATATAAGTCTCAGGGCATGGACTGTGGTGTGTGTGTGTGTATATATATAAGTCTCAGGGCATGGACTGTGGTGTGTGTGTGTATATATATAAGTCTCAGGGCATGGACTGTGGTGTGTGTGTGTATATATATAAGTCTCAGGGCATGGACTGTGGTGTGTGTGTGTATATATATAAGTCTCAGGGCATGGACTGTGGTGTGTGTGTGTATATATATAAGTCTCAGGGCATGGACTGTGGTGTGTGTGTGTATATATATATAAGTCTCAGGGCATGGACTGTGGTGTGTGTGTGTATATATATAAGTCTCAGGGCATGGACTGTGGTGTGTGTGTGTATATATATATAAGTCTCAGGGCATGGACTGTGGTGTGTGTGTGTATATATATAAGTCTCAGGGCATGGACTGTGGTGTGTGTGTGTGTATATATATAAGTCTCAGGGCATGGACTGTGGTGTGTGTGTGTATATATATAAGTCTCAGGGCATGGACTGTGGTGTGTGTGTGTATATATATATAAGTCTCAGGGCATGGACTGTGGTGTGTGTGTGTATATATATAAGTCTCAGGGCATGGACTGTGGTGTGTGTGTGTGTATATATATAAGTCTCAGGGCATGGACTGTGGTGTGTGTGTGTATATATATAAGTCTCAGGGCATGGACTGTGGTGTGTGTGTGTGTATATATATAAGTCTCAGGGCATGGACTGTGGTGTGTGTGTGTATATATATATAAGTCTCAGGGCATGGACTGTGGTGTGTGTGTGTATATATATAAGTCTCAGGGCATGGACTGTGGTGTGTGTGTGTATATATATATAAGTCTCAGGGCATGGACTGTGGTGTGTGTGTGTATATATATATAAGTCTCAGGGCATGGACTGTGGTGTGTGTGTGTATATATAAGTCTCAGGGCATGGACTGTGGTGTGTGTGTGTATATATATATAAGTCTCAGGGCATGGACTGTGGTGTGTGTGTGTATATATATAAGTCTCAGGGCATGGACTGTGGTGTGTGTGTGTATATATATAAGTCTCAGGGCATGGACTGTGGTGTGTGTGTGTATATATATATAAGTCTCAGGGCATGGACTGTGGTGTGTGTGTGTATATATATAAGTCTCAGGGCATGGACTGTGGTGTGTGTGTGTATATATAAGTCAGGCATGACTGTGTGTGTGTATATATAGTCTCAGGGCATGGACTGTGGTGTGTGTGTGTATATATATATAAGTCTCAGGGCATGGACTGTGGTGTGTGTGTGTATATATATAAGTCTCAGGGCATGGACTGTGGTGTGTGTGTGTATATATATATAAGTCTCAGGGCATGGACTGTGGTGTGTGTGTGTATATATATAAGTCTCAGGGCATGGACTGTGGTGTGTGTGTGTATTATATATAAGTCTCAGGGCATGGACTGTGGTGTGTGTGTGTATATATATATAAGTCTCAGGGCATGGACTGTGGTGTGTGTGTGTATATATATAAGTCTCAGGGCATGGACTGTGGTGTGTGTGTGTATATATATAAGTCTCAGGGCATGGACTGTGGTGTGTGTGTGTATATATATAAGTCTCAGGGCATGGACTGTGGTGTGTGTGTGTATATATATATAAGTCTCAGGGCATGGACTGTGGTGTGTGTGTGTATATATATAAGTCTCAGGGCATGGACTGTGGTGTGTGTGTGTATATATATAAGTCTCAGGGCATGGACTGTGGTGTGTGTGTGTATATATATAAGTCTCAGGGCATGGACTGTGGTGTGTGTGTGTATATATATAAGTCTCAGGGCATGGACTGTGGTGTGTGTGTATATATATAAGTCTCAGGGCATGGACTGTGGTGTGTGTGTGTATATATATAAGTCTCAGGGCATGGACTGTGGTGTGTGTGTGTATATATATAAGTCTCAGGGCATGGACTGTGGTGTGTGTGTGTATATATATAAGTCTCAGGGCATGGACTGTGGTGAGTGTGTGTTATATATATAAGTCTCAGGGCATGGACTGTGGTGTGTGTGTGTATATATATTAAGTCTCAGGGCATGGACTGTGGTGTGTGTGTGTGTATATATATATAAGTCTCAGGGCATGGACTGTGGTGTGTGTGTGTATATATATAAGTCTCAGGGCATGGACTGTGGTGTGTGTGTGTATATATATATAAGTCTCAGGGCATGGACTGTGGGTGTGTGTGTATATATATATAAGTCTCAGGGCATGGACTGTGGTGTGTGTGTGTGTATATATATAAGTCTCAGGGCATGGACTGTGGTGTGTGTGTGTATATATATATAAGTCTCAGGGCATGGACTGTGGTGTGTGTGTGTATATATATAAGTCTCAGGGCATGGACTGTGGTGTGTGTGTGTATATATATATAAGTCTCAGGGCATGGACTGTGGTGTGTGTGTGTATATATATATAAGTCTCAGGGCATGGACTGTGGTGTGTGTGTGTGTATATATATAAGTCTCAGGGCATGGACTGTGGTGTGTGTGTGTATATATATAAGTCTCAGGGCATGGACTGTGGTGTGTGTGTGTATATATATATAAGTCTCAGGGCATGGACTGTGGTGTGTGTGTGTATATATATAAGTCTCAGGGCATGGACTGTGGTGTGTGTGTGTATATATATAAGTCTCAGGGCATGGACTGTGGTGTGTGTGTGTATATATATATAAGTCTCAGGGCATGGACTGTGGTGAGTGTGTGTGTATATATATAAGTCTCAGGGCATGGACTGTGGTGTGTGTGTGTGTATATATATAAGTCTCAGGGCATGGACTGTGGTGTGTGTGTGTATATATATAAGTCTCAGGGCATGGACTGTGGTGTGTGTGTGTATATATATATAAGTCTCAGGGCATGGACTGTGGTGTGTGTGTGTATATATATATAAGTCTCAGGGCATGGACTGTGGTGTGTGTGTGTATATATATATAAGTCTCAGGGCATGGACTGTGGTGTGTGTGTGTGTATATATATAAGTCTCAGGGCATGGACTGTGGTGTGTGTGTGTATATATATATAAGTCTCAGGGCATGGACTGTGGTGTGTGTGTGTATATATATATAAGTCTCAGGGCATGGACTGTGGTGTGTGTGTGTATATATATAAGTCTCAGGGCATGGACTGTGGTGAGTGTGTGTGTATATATATAAGTCTCAGGGCATGGACTGTGGTGTGTGTGTGTATATATATATAAGTCTCAGGGCATGGACTGTGGTGTGTGTGTGTATATATATATAAGTCTCAGGGCATGGACTGTGGTGTGTGTGTGTATATATATAAAGTCTCAGGGCCTGGACTGTGGTGTGTGTGTGTATATATATATAAGTCTCAGGGCATGGACTGTGGTGTGTGTGTGTGTATATATATAAGTCTCAGGGCATGGACTGTGGTGTGTGTGTGTATATATATAAGTCTCAGGGCATGGACTGTGGTGTGTGTGTGTATATATATATAAGTCTCAGGGCATGGACTGTGGTGTGTGTGTGTGTATATATATAAGTCTCAGGGCATGGACTGTGGTGTGTGTGTGTATATATATAAGTCTCAGGGCCTGGACTGTGGTGTGTGTGTATATATATATAAGTCTCAGGGCATGGACTGTGGTGTGTGTGTGTATATATATATAAGTCTCAGGGCATGGACTGTGGTGTGTGTGTGTATATATATATAAGTCTCAGGGCATGGACTGTGGTGTGTGTGTGTATATATATAAGTCTCAGGGCATGGACTGTGGTGTGTGTGTGTATATATATATAAGTCTCAGGGCATGGACTGTGGTGTGTGTGTGTATATATATAAGTCA